>NW_026536216.1:0-90785 GCF_028551555.1 Melozone crissalis
CCAGTTCCCCATTCCCAGTTTCCTGTCCCCATTCCCAGTTCCCATTCCCAGTTCCCCATTCCCAGTTTCCTGTCCCCATTCCCAGTTCCCCAATCCCAGTTCCCGTTCCAGGCTCCCGCCCGGACCTGCTGCCGCGCTCGGTGCCGGACCGCCGCGGGGGCCGCGCTGGCTCCGTCCCTGTCGCTGTCGCCGTCGCCGTCGCCGTCCCTGTCCAGCCCCTCCCTGGGCAGCGCCGGAGCCACCTCCCCCCCCAGCAGGTGGGATCCCGTGGGAAAAGGGGGAAAAGGGGTTTGGGACCGTTCCCGGGATTTTGGGGCCGTTTCCCTGGGATGCCCCCATGGGAAATGGGGAATTCTGGAGTTCCCACGGCCGATCCCGCGTCCCCGCAGGTCCGTGGGGGTTGAGGTGCACCCGGGCCCCGCCGCAGCTCCCGCAGCCTCCCTGCCCAGGTGAGCCCAGACGGGATTTGATGGGATTTCGTGGGATGTTCTCCGGGAATTCCCGGGGTCTGGAGCTCGCTGCTTTCCCAAATTTGGGATTTGGGGCTTTGGAGCTCGCCGCTTTCCCAAATTTGGGATTCTGGGGTCTGGAGCTCGCTGCTTTCCCAAACTTCCAGGGGTTTTTGGGACGTTTCCAAATTCTGGGGTGTTCCCGCTTCTCCTGCTCCCAGGGCTGGAATTCCTGTGGGAATTCCATGGAGTTCCCGGGAGGAATTCACCTGGGAATGTTCCCTCTCCATCCTTGGGACTGTCACCTGCAATTCCCGGGGGTTCTCTTCATCCACGAGCTCCATGGAATTCCTGGGTGGAATTTCCGCATTCTCCATGGGCAAACCTGGATTTTTCTGGTGGTTTTCCCGGGATTTCCTGGGAATTCCATGGGACCAGCAGCAGGGTGTTGGGATTGGGGGCTGGGATTCCTTGGATTTCCCCCAAAAATTCCCCAAAATTTCCATTTTTCCCCTTTTTCCAGCGGATCCCCCGGGCCCTCCCTGCCCCTGGAGCTGGAGGAGCTGCCGGAGACCGAGATCAGCTTTGTGAGTGATTTCCATGGGAAAAAAACCAGGAATTCCCTGGGATTGGGGTGGGGTTGGATCCTGGAATATCCCGGGAATGCGGCGGGAGCGGCTCTGCCCTCGTTCCCGGGGCTCTGGGCAGCCCAGAATCCCTGGGATTGCCCCAAAAAGGAGGAAAATCCCCCATTCCAGAGGGGTCTGGAATATCCCAGATCCCACCCGGAGCATTCCCAGATTTTCCCTCCTTTCCCAGGGTTGGGAATTTTCGGGACAAACCCCAAACACTCCCTGGGGAATATTCCCGCTTTTCCCACTTTTCCCACTTTTCCCTCATTCCTCGTTTGTTTTCTCTTCCCAGTGAATGGGCGCCAGTGGAATCCCAGCCAAGCCTCGGAATTCCGGAATTCCTGCTTTTCCTAGCGCTCCTGGAAAATCGGGAATGGCCCGAAAAAAATCGGGAATGGCCCGAAAAAAATCAGGGATGTCCCAAAAAAAAACGGGAATGGCCCTGGAAAATCGGGAATGCCCCGGGAAAAATCGGGAATGTCCCAAAAAAACCTGGGAATGTCCCAAAAAAAAATTGGGAATGCCCCGGGAAAATCGGGAATGTTCCCCCGGAAGTCCCGGGAACGCCGGGAGCAGGGACCTGAAATTCCCAGGAATTCCCGGATTTTGGGATGGGAAAAAGGGGGAGAGAATTCCTGGAAAATTCCCGGCTGGAATCGGAGCCGCGCCGATTTTGTGGGGAAGTTTTTTGGATTTTTGTCCTGATTTTTTTTTTTTTTTTTTGGAATTTCCATAGGATCCCATCCCGGTTTTCAGTCCCGGGGGGAGTTCTTGGGATTGTTAATTAGGAATTGTTAATTATTAATTATTAATTTTTATTCAGGAATTGGGGTTTGCTCCGGGTTTTCCATGGGAAATCCCCTGGAAAAGAGGGAAAAAGGAGGAGAAATCATGGAAAAGCTCTGGGCTCCCCTTTTCCCAGCAGGAATTTCGGGAAGCTTTTCCCACAGTCTGGGAAGAGTTTTTGGGATTTTTTGGGGGATTTTTGGGATTTTTTGGGGGATTTTTTTTTAGGGATTTTTTGGGATTTTGTGAATCCGAGCCCATCCTGGGATTCCCTCCTGGATTTTTTAAGGATCTCCCTCTAAAATCCCGGCTCAGATCCCACTTTTCCAGTCCCCAAATCCCATTTTTTAACACCTCTGACAATCCCACAAAATTCCTGGAGCAGATTTTGGGATGGGATAAAACAACAACCCCAAACAAATCCAGAGTGAGGAATTTCCCACCTGGATCCCAAAATCCCCAAATTCCCAAATTCCCGGAGCAGCCCCCAGGGCTGGTGCTGATTTTTGCTCCATCCCTGATTTTTTTTTTATGGAAAAATCTCATTTTCCCCCAAACTCCGCTTGGAAAAATCCCGTTTTTTATACAAACCCTGGAGTTTCGAGCTTTTTGTGCCGAAAAACCCCGGAATGTGGAGCAGGGAGGGAATTCCATCCCTGCCTCTCCCTTTTCCCACGTTTTTTAAGGAAAAGCTGAGTTTTCCTGCCCCCAAATCCCGGATTTCCCCTGGAACGGCCTTAGCCCAGCACAGGGAACTCGGGGACAATTCCGTGGATTTCCCCTTTTTCCTTGGAATGTTTGTCTATATTAGACAAAGTCCCTCCCATTTTTTATTGCATCAGGAGGGGAAATTTCCCTATTTTTTTCCCTAATTTTCCCTTTTTTTTTCCCCAATTTTGTTCCCCATTTCTTCCCCAATTTTTTCCCAAGTTTTCCCCAATTTTTCCCCAATTTTCCCATTTTTTCCTCAGTTTTTTACCCTATTTTCCCCCCATTTTTTTACCAGTTTCCCCCCCCTTCCCAGAACGGAATATTTATGAATATTTAAATATTTTTGGGATGATTCCCCTTTTTCCTGGGAATTCTCCCCATCCAGAGGCTGGGGTTGGAATTTTTTTTGTTGGGGGTTTTATTTTTTTGGGAATTTTCCTGTTCCCAAAAGGGGGAAATTTGGGAATTGCAGGAGGAAAAGAGGATTTGGCTCTTCCCGGGAATGGGAACGGAATCCTCCTGGAATTTGGGTTGGAATTCCTGGAATTCTCCTGGAATTGGAGAGGAAACGTCCCTGGATCGAGAGGGGAACCCGTGGGATTTTCATGGAATTTTCATGGACTTGGAACGGACTTTTCCTGGACTGGGGAATGGATTTCATGGAATTCTCCTGGGTTTGGGACAGAACCCGTGGAATTTTCCTGGATTTGGGAAATGGAACTTTCCTGGATTGTGGAATGGATTTCGTGGAATTTTCCTGGTTTTGGGACAGATTTAATGGAAATTCTCCTGGATTTGGGAATGGAATTTTCCTGGACTGTGGAATGGATTTCGTGGAATTTTCCTGGATTTGGGGTGGAATCCATGGAATTCTCCTGGATTTGGGACAGACTTTCCCTGGGTTTGGGAAATGGAATTCTCCTGGATTTGGGACGGAATCCGTGGAAATTCTCCTGGATTTGGGACAGGAATTTTCCTGGATTTGGGACAGAATCCATGGAAATTCTCCTGGATTTGGGACGGACTTTTCCTGGGTTTGGGAAATGGAATTTTCCTGGATTTGGGACGGGATCCGTGGGATTCCTCTGGAATTTTCTGGGGTTTTTTTCCCCCGGAATTTCCCCGGATTCGGGAATTTGGATTTCGTGGAATTTCCCCGGAATTTCCCCCGGGTTCGGGGATGGAATTTTCCTGGATTTGGGAATGGAGTTCCTGGAACTGCCGTGTCCAGCCTGGAGTTGTTTGTCACCCTCGGGTCTGTCCCCACGTGGGGCCAGCTCTGACTGGGGACATTGGGGACAGCCCTGGGGACATTTGGGGATACTGAGGGGACATTTGGGGGGATCCTGGGACACCCCTGGGGACACTGGAGGGACATCGAGGGGACATTTAGGGGCACTCCTGGGGTGGCCTTGGCTGGGCGGGACTTTGGGGACATCTCGGGGGGGGACACAGGACATGGGGACAGCCCTGGGGTGGCACAGGGGGACAGGAGACACCCCGGGCTGTTCTCAGAGCCCCTCGCAGACCTCGCGGGCGGGTGGCGGTGCGAGGGGACCTTTGGGGATAGTCCGGGACCTTTGGGGAGAGTCCGGGACCTTTGGGGATAGTCCGGGACCTTTGGGGACAAATCGGGACCTTTGGGGACAGAGATGTCCCCTGGCCATCGTGGCGCCCCGCCCAGAACTACAACTCCCAGCATGCTCCGTGCTGCGCCACGCCTAGATGGGCCGCGCTGATTGGCGGCGGGGTCTGGACCAATCAGCGCGCGCGTTGTTGGGCGCTGTGGGGAGCGGGCGGCGCTGAGGGGAGGAAGGAGCCAAGATGGTTCTGGAGAGCACCATGGTGTGGTGAGAGCCCCGGCAGCGCCGGGACACCCCCGGGAACACCCCGGGAACCCTCGGGCAAACCCGCGGGAACCCCTGGGCAACCTCCGGGCAGCCCCCGGCCCGCCCGGGCGCTTTCCCTGAGTCATGGCGGGGGAGGCGGAGCGGGCCGGGCCTGAGGGGAGAGGGGGCTGAGGGGACGGGTGGGGACAGGAGGGGACAGACAGGGACAGAGAGGGACAGGAGAGACAGACAAGGGCAGGAAGAACAGGGGATGAAGGGGAGACAGGGCCTGAGGGGATGGAGGGGCTGAGAGGACAGGGGGGCCAGGAGGGGACAAGGGGGGACATGAGGGGACATGGAAGGGACAACAGGGACGGAGGGGACATGAGGGGACAAGGCCTGAGGGGATGGGGGGACTGAGGGGACAGACAGGGGCGCGGGGGACAGGAGAGACATGGGGCTCAGAGAGGGTCTGAGGCAGGGATTTTGTGGCTTGAGCTTCAACTGTTTACAAAAAACGCCGGATTTTGGGGGAGGATATCAGCCATTCCCAAAAAGTCCCAGATTTGGGGAGATTAACATCAGCCATTCCCAAAAAAAAGAGAGATTTTGGGGAATGAACTTCAGCTGTCCCAAATCTCCGCATTCCCATAAAAATGACATTTTAGACTGGAATGAACCTCATTTTTCCCTGAAATAAAGTGGATTTTAGGGAGCTAAACCCCAACCACCCAACACAGGGAATTTCCCAGGATCCCCTTGTAACATTCCCTGGGTTTTTTTTGGGAATTGCAGCGTGGACAACAGCGAGTACATGCGGAATAAACCTCAATTTTCCCTAAAAAAATCCAATTTTAGGCAGCTATAGCCAATTTTTTTCCCCAAAAACCCCATCCACCCCAGCAGAGGGAATTCCCCGGATCCCCCTGTAACATTCCCGGTTTTTTTTGGGCGTTCCAGCGTGGACAACAGCGAGTACATGCGGAACGGGGACTTCCTGCCGACGCGGCTGCAGGCGCAGCAGGACGCCGTCAACATCGTGTGCCACTCCAAGACGCGCAGCAACCCCGAGAACAACGTGGGGCTCATCACCCTGGCCAAGTGAGGGGGTCCCGGGGTCCGGGAGGGACCAGGAACGAGCCTGGAATGGGAGGGACTGGGGAATGGTTCTGGGGTGGGAACTTCAGGAGTTCCTGGAGTGACTCATTCCCACTTGGAATGGCAGGGATTCTGGGAATGATTTTGGGGGTGGGAGGTTCAGGAGTTCTTGGAATGGCTCATTCCCACTTGGAATGGGATGGATCTGAGGATTTTTGGGGTGGGAACTTCAGGAATTCTTGGAATGGGATGGATTTGGGGATTATTGGAAGTGGGGAAATCTGGGGAATTTGGAGAATTCCCTCCCAGATTCCCAAAGAATCCCCAGGAGTTGCTCCTGTAGCTGTGAGGCGCTGACAGCCGCAAAGCCGAGCCCGGCCTGAATCCCAAGGGGGAATTTCCTGAATCCAGGGGGAATTTCCTGAACCCCAAGGGGGAATTTCCTGAACCCCAAGGGGCAGTTCCCTCCCAGCCTGAATCCCGGCGTGTGAATTCCCTCCCGTTCCCCCGCAGTAACTGCGAGGTGCTGACCACGCTGACCCCGGACACCGGGCGCATCCTGTCCAAGCTGCACACGGTGCAGCCCAAGGGCAAGATCACCTTCGGCACCGGCATCCGCGTGGCGCACGTGAGTGTCCCTCCCGGTGGGGCTCCCGGGAATTCCTGCGAATTCCGGCCGCTCCCGGGGGCCTGGACGGGGGAAATTCGGGGTTTCCTTGTGGTGGAAATGGTGGGGGAGGCTGTGAAGCGTGAATCCATGGGAATTCCACAGAATTCCACCAGAAATCCATGGAAATTTCACAGAAATCCACGGGAATTTCACAAAAATCCATGGGAGTTTCACAGAATTCCACCATAAATCCATGGGAATTTCACAGAAATCCACCATAAATGCATGGGAATAATATCACAGAAATCCACCAGAAATTGATGGAATTCCACCATAAATCCATGGGAGGTTTCACAGAAATCCACCATATATCCCAGGATCTGGGGTGGGAGGGGATCCCCGATTTCCTGGGGATCTGGGTTGGAGGATCCCCGTTTTCCCGGGATCTGGGTGGGGGGATCCCCGTTTTCCTGGGAATGGGTTGGGGGGTCCCCGATTTCCCGGGAATGGTGGGGGGTCCCCGATTTCCCGGGAGCGGCCCCCAGACCCGCGGGTCGGCTCTGGTGCAGCTGGCGCTGAAGCACCGGCAGGGGCAAGAACCACAAGATGAGAATCATCGCCTTCGTGGGCAGCCCCGTGCACGACAGCGACAAGGACGTGAGTGCCGGGGGGAGCGACACCGGGATCGGGGGCTGGGATCAGGGATAACAGTGGGAATAACCATGGGATCGCTGTGGGATCGGGGCTGGGATCAGGGATAACGACAGGAATAACCATGGGATCGTTGTGGGATCGGGGCTGGATCAGGGATAACAATGGGAATAACCATGGGATCGCTGTGGGATCGGGGCTGGGATCAGGGATAACAGTGGGAATAATCATGGGATTGCTGTGGGATCGGGGCTGGGATCAGGGATAACGACGGGAATAATCATGGGATCACTGTGGGATCAGGGCTGGGATCAGGGATAACGACGGGAATAATCACGGGATAACAGTGGGATCGGGGCTGGGATCAGGGATAACAGTGGAATAATCATGGATCACTGTGGGATCAGGGCTGGATCAGGGATAACGACGGGAATAATCACGGGTAACAGTGGGATCGGGGCTGGGATCACGGGATAACGACGGGAATAATCATGGGATTGCTGCAGGATCAGGGCTGGGATAATGGAATAACAACGGGAATAATCACGGGATCACTGTGGGCTCGGGGCAGGGATCACGGGATAACAACGGGATCAGCTCCCAGAAAATGCAGGGCTCAGCCCGGGATTGGGGAGGTCACAGTTGTGGATCCCTGTGGTGGATCCCTGAGCTGATCCCATCCCTGTGATGGATCCATGGATCTGGCAGCCGATTCAGGCCCAAATCGGGAATGTCGGTGGGGTGCGGGCGCTGGGCCAGGTCCCAGATCCCGCTGATCCCGGGGGATTGCTGCCTCTCCCCCCCAGCTGGTGAAGCTGGCCAAGCGCCTGAAGAAGGAGAAGGTCAACGTGGACATCATCAACTTCGGGGAGGAGGTGAGAGCCGCGGGAATTGCCACGTTCCAGAGGAATTCCGGGGCCTTTCCCAGCTCTGTGCTGGGGCTGGGAAATCCTGGGAATGAGGGCAGGCCTTGAGGGTTTTCCCTGGATCCCAAACCCTCCCCAGCCCCGATTCCTGCTGGGAACCTGCGACAGTCGGATTTGCCGTTCCCAGAGCCCTCTCCTGGCACCACAACCGCAACAACCCCCAGATCCCTCCCCCAGAGCCCCAATCCCCCAGTCCCACCCCCTCAGCACCCCAATCCCCCACTCCCCCGCCCCTCAGCACCCCAGATCCCCCACTCCCAGCCCCTCACCATCCCAGATCCCCCACTCCCAGCCCCTCAGCACCCCAGTCCCCCACTCCCATCCCCTCAGCACCCCAATCCCCCACTCCCACCCCCTCACCACCCCAGATCCCCCACTCCCACCCCCTCAGCACCCCAATCCCCCACTCCCACCCCCTCAGCACCCCCAATCCCCCACTCCCACCCCCTCAGCACCCCAATCCCCCACTCCCCACCCCCTCAGCACCCCAATCCCCCACTCCCACCCCCTCAGCACCCCCAATCCCCCACTCCCAGCCCCTCAGCACCCCCAATCCCGTCCCAGGAGGCCAACACGGAGAAGCTGACGGCGTTCATCACGGCGCTCAACGGCAAGGACGGCAGCGGCTCCCACCTGGTGACGGTGCCGCCGGGGCCCAGCCTGGCCGACGCCCTCATCAGCTCCCCCATCCTGGCGGGCGAGGGCGGCGCCATGCTGGGGCTGGGCGCCTCCGACTTCGAGTTCGGCGTGGATCCCAGCGCTGACCCCCGAGCTGGCTCTGGTAGGGACCCCAGAAACCCCAAATATCCCGTAAAACCCCAAAGATCCAACTCCAAACCCCGAATATCCAACTCCAAACCCCATGGGTGAGAGCAGAGCCATGCTGGGGCTGGGCGCCTCCGACTTCGAGTTCGGCGTGGATCCGAGTGCTGATCCTGAACTGGCTCTGGTAGGGACCCCAAAATCCCCAAATGTGCCAATTCCCCAAATCCTGCTGGGGCTGGGCACCTCCGACTTCGATTTCAGGGTGGATCCCAGTGCTGACCCCAAGCTGGCTCTGGTAGGGACACCAAAATCCCCAGGAATTGGGGAACTTCCAGTGTTGTGATCCCACAAACCCCAGATCTCCTGACTCCCACAACACCAACCCCAGCGTTCTCAGGAACTGGGCAATTCCCAATGTCAGATTTCCCATAAAACCCCGAATCTCCCCTAGCACCAAACCCCAGGGCTCCCATTTCCCGCATCCCCAGCTGTGTTTGGGGGTGTTTTGTCCCATTTCCCGGAACCCCAGTCCAGGATTTTGGGGTGTTTTGTCCCAGATCCCCAGCCCTGTTTTGGGGTGCTTCGGGAGGTTTCTGCAGGCGCTCCGGGTGTCCTATTTCCCGTATCCCCAGCCCTGTTTTGGGTTGTTTTGTCCCATTTCTCTAATCCCAATCCATGTTTTGGGGCGTTTTGTCCCATTTCCCCGATCCCAATCCCTGTTTTGGGGTGTTTTGCAGGCCCTGCGCGTGTCCATGGAGGAGCAGCGGCAGCGGCAGGAGGAGGAGGCGCGCAGGGCGGCCGCGGCCTCGGCGGCGGAGGCCGGCATCGGAGCCACGGGCGGAGATGGTGAGGGGCTGGGATGGGAGTGATGGGATTGGGATTGATGGGATTGATGGGATTGGGAATGGGATGGGATGGGAACGGAATTGATGGGGTTGGAAACAGGATTTATGGAATGGGGTTAGTGGGATGGGAATGAGGGGATGGGATGGGAATGAGGAGGACTGAAACTCAGGGTGGGCTCAGACTGGACACTGGGGATTTTAACCCTTCCCTGGGCGGGTGGGGACGCCCATTCCCGGACACCCCTGGATCCCGGGCTGTCCCACGCATTCCTGGGCATTCCTGCACACCCCGTGCATTCCTGGGCATTCCCGGACACCCCCGGATCCCGGGCTGTCCCACGCATTCCTGGGCATTCCTGCACACCCCGTGCATTCCTGGGCATTCCCGGACACCCCTGGATCCCGGGCTGTCCCACGCATTCCTGGGCATTCCTGCACACCCCGTGCATTCCTGGGCATTCCCGGACACCCCTGGATCCCGGGCTGTCTCACGCATTCCTGGGCATCCCGGGCTGCCCCGTGACTCTGGGACGTCCCTGCGTGCAGAGTCGGACGAGGCCCTGCTCAAGATGACCATCGGGCAGCCGGACTTCGGCCGCGCGGGGCTGCCGGACCTGAGCTCCATGAGCGAGGAGGAGCAGATCGCCTACGCCATGCAGATGTCCCTGCAGGGCGCCGGTGCGTGGGGAAACCCTGGGAAAACCCGGGAAAAACCTGGGATAACCCTGGGATAACCCCGGGATTGGGGCTGGGACTGGGGCCTGGGGCTGCCCGGGATCAGCTCGGGGTTTGTTCGGCTTTGCAGAGTTTGCCCAGGCCGAGGCGGCCGAGGTGGACAGCGGGGCGGCCATGGACACCTCCGAGCCCGCCAAGGTGGGGAGCCCCTGCAATTGCCAGCATGGCCAGCAGCTCGTTCTGGCACATTCCATCCCATCCCATCCCATCCATCCCATCCCATCCATCCCATCCCATCCATCCCATCCCATCCCATCCATCCCATCCCATCCATCCCATGCCATCCATCCCATCCCATCCATCCCATCCATCCCATGCCATCCATCCCATCCCATCCCATCCATCCCATCCCATCCCATCCATCCCATCCCATCCATCCCATCCATCCCATCCCATCCCATCCCATCCATCCCATCCCATCCATCCCATCCCATCCATCCCATCCCATCCCATGCCATCCATCCCATGCCATCCATCCCATCCCATCCCATCCATCCCATCCCATCCCATCCATCCCATCCCATCCATCCCATCCATCCCATCCATCCCATCCATCCCATCCCATCCATCCCATCCCATCCATCCATCCCATCCCATGCCATCCATCCCATGCCATCCATCCCATCCCATCCCATCCATCCCATCCCATCCATCCCATCCATCCCATCCCATCCATCCCATCCCATCCCATGCCATCCATCCCATGCCATCCATCCCATCCCATCCATCCCATCCCATCCATCCCATCCCATCCATCCCATCCCATCCATCCCATCCCATCCCATCCATCCCATCCCATGCCATCCCATCCCATCCATCCCATCCCATCCATCCCATCCCATCCATCCCATCCCATCCCATCCATCCCATCCCATCCATCCCATCCCATGCCATCCATCCCATCCATCCCATCCCATCCCATCCCATCCATCCCATCCCATGCCATCCATCCCATCCCATCCCATCCCATCCCATCCCATCCCATCCATCCCATCCCATCCCATCCCATCCCATCCATCCCATCCCATCCCATCCATCCCATCCCATCCATCCCATCCATCCCATCCATCCATCCCATCCCATGCCATCCATCCCATGCCATCCATCCCATCCCATCCCATCCATCCCATCCCATCCATCCCATCCCATCCCATCCATCCCATCCCATCCATCCCATCCCATCCATCCCATCCCATCCATCCCATCCCATCCCATGCCATCCATCCCATCCCATCCCATCCATCCCATCCCATCCATCCCATCCCATCCATCCCATCCCATCCATCCCATCCATCCATCCATCCCATCCCATGCCATCCATCCCATCCCATCCATCCCATCCATCCCATCCATCCCATCCCATCCATCCCATCCATCCATCCATCCCATCCCATCCCATCCATCCCATCCCATCCATCCCATCCCATCCATCCCATCCATCCATCCATCCCATCCCATCCCATCCATCCCATCCCATCCATCCCATCCATCCATCCATCCCATCCCATCCCATCCATCCCATCAATCCCATCACTCCCATCCCATCCCATCCATCCCATCCCACCCACAGGACAGGGATGGGGTCACCCCCAGGGTTCTTCCATCCCAAACCATTCCAGGACTCCCTGTCCTGCTTTCTTTGGGATTTTAGGGATGAAATCCTGGATCCTGCCCTGGTTTCCCCATCCCTGGGAGTGTCCAGGGCCCCCATTCCATACTCCAGTAATAATCCCAGACCCTCTAGACCCATCTGGATCAGGATGATCCTAAATCCCCCAGAATGATCCCAGATCCCCCAGAATGATCCCAAATCTCCTGGGCCAATCCCAAATCCTCCACGACATTCCTGCATTCCCTGGGTTTTCCTGTAGATCAGGATGATCCCAAATCCCCCAGACTGATCCCAAATCCACTGGGCTGATCCCAAATCTCCCAGGATGATCCTGCATTCCCTGGGTTTTCCTGTGGATCTGGATGTTCCCAAATCCCCCAGACGGATCCCAGATCCCCCAGGCTGGCCCAAAATCACCCAGACTGATCCCAAATCCCCCAGGTCAACCCCCAATACCCCAGGCTGATCCCAAATCCCCCGAGCCGATCCCCAATACCCCAGGCCAATCCCAGATCCCCCAGGTTGACCCCAAATCCCCCAAACCGATCCCAAATCCCCCGGGCCGGTCCCCACTCCCGCCCTTTCCCCGCCATTGCCGTTATTTCCCCCGCAGGAGGAGGACGACTACGACGTGATGCAGGACCCCGAGTTCCTGCAGAGCGTGCTGGAGAACCTGCCCGGCGTGGACCCCAACAACGAGGCCATCCGCAACGCCATGGGCTCGCTGGCCTCGCAGGCGCACCGCGAGCAGGGCCGCGAGCAGCGGGAGCAGCACCGCGAGCACCGCGGGGACAGGAAGGACGAGGAGAAGAAATGAGAGACGCGGGCCCGGGAGCGGCACCGGGACACCGCAGCGGGGGCCGGGAATGCGGAAATAAACGGAATTAAAGGCGTCTATCGGGAACGGCGGGGATTTATTGGGCGTTACGCGAATAATAAAGGAAATGGAAATGATTTCTTGGGAATGGCGGCAGTGATTAAAGGGGTTTATTGGGAATTCTGGGAAGAATTAAAGGAATATTTTGGGAGTTCTGGGAATAATTAGAGGAGTTTCTTGGGAGTCCCAGGAGTAATTAAAGGAATTTTTTCGGAATTACAGGAATAATTAAAGGAATTTTTTGCAAGTTCTGCGAGTAATTAAAGGAGTATCTTGGGAATGCAGGGGAGTTGTTGGGCGTTGCGCGAATAACAAAGGGAATGGAAATGATTTATTGGGAATGGTGGCAGTGATTAAAGCGGTTATTGGGAATGGTGGGAATAATTAAAGGGATTTCTTGGGAATTCCTGGAATGAATAAAGGGATTTCTGGGGAGATTGAAAGGGATTCCCTGTGCTGGGGTTTCTGGGAGCGGAATTCCCGGGAATTCCCAGGAATTCGGGATTTGGGAATTCCCGCAGCGGCTCCCGGCATCCCCCGCGCGCTGTTTACCGTGAGGCTGAGGGCGGGGCTGCTGATTGGCAGTAGGATAGACCAATCAGAGAGCGGGAGGAGCGGATGTTGTCATTCTGGCGGCAAATAATATAGGGAGGAAGGCAGGGTTAAATATGAGTGGCAGCTCTGCGGACCAATGAGCGGCGACAATTGGCTTGGCGGGATTTTGGGCAGTCCAGCCAATGGGGAAGCGAGGAAACACAGGCGGGCTTGAGTGACAGTGCTAGCCACCAATGGCATCGCGCAACATGCGGACATGGGCGAGACCTTCCTTCAGACGCCTCTGTGAGTGACAGCGCTGGCAGCGAATGGGAGGAGGACGTTGAGGCCATTAAGGGCCCGGCCTGGACGGGTTCTGGTGCTGAGGGACGAATCCCGTGCCCAATAGGAGCCCCCGGCCGGGAGCCGCCGCCATGGACGGTACCCGAAGCCAATGGCGGCCGGAACCCGTGCTTGATAAACAGCGCGCTTTGACCAATGAAAAGCGAGATGAGGCGGGGGTTAATTGATAAACAGCGCTTTTAACCAATCGGCAGCGAGATGCGCCAGCGCTGGCAACCAATAGGAAGCGAGGATATCGCAGTGGGCGAGGTTTTGAGAGTTGAATGACACCCGCGCTTCCCAATCAACACGCCCGGCGTGGGGCGGGTTCCTCTTAGCCAATGGAGAGTGCGGACGGCCGCGTTCACCATTGAGTGACAGCGAAATCAACCAATCAGAATGTGGATTTTTAACGAGTGACGGGCCGCGTAGCCAATGGGAAAGCGCGATGCGGGCGGGAACGCGCGGCGTGAGCGGCCGGCGGGGCGGGGGGGCCAAGCAGGAAGTGGCGGAGGGGAAGCGGCGCCGCTGAGGGGCCCGAGCGGGACCGGGATCGGAACCGGGATCGGGAATTGGGAACGGGAGCCGGGATCGGGAACCGGGATCGGGAACCGGGATCGGGACCGGCAGCGGCCGCGGGGAGCGCCCCCGCGCGCAGCTCCAGGTAGCGCGGCCGGACGGGCGGGAGCGGCCTGAGGGGGTCAGGGCCTGAGGGGGGGCGCGGCCTGGGCGGGAAGCGCGGCCTGAGGGGCCCGGCCCCGAATCCCGGGATTGGGAGGGGGCAGCGTCGCCTCTTCCCTCGGAAAAATCCCGGGATCCGGGGGGTCACGGTCACCCCCCCATTGCCGGGATTCTGGAGGGTCACGGTCACTCCCTGCGACAGAAAAATCCCGGGATTTGAGGGGTCACGGTCAGCCCTTCACATCCCAAAATCCGCGATCTGGAAGGGCCATGGTCGCGTCTTCCCACATAAAAAATCCCGGGATTTGTGGGGATCAGGATCATCCCCCCCATCCTGGAATTCTGGGGGGTCGCGGTCAGTCCTCCCCCATCCCAAATCCTGGGGTTGCCAGGGATCACGGGCATCCGCTCCCGCCTGGAATATCGGGGAGTTTGGGGTCGGTGTGAGGAGTTTGGGGTGGGGAGTTTGGGATGGGGAGTTTGGGATAGGAATGGGGAGTTTGGGATGGAGAATTTGGGATAGGAATGGGGACTTTGGGGTGGGGAGTTTGGGATGAGGATGGGGAATTTGGGATTGGAAGCTCGGGAGGGGGATGGGGGCCTTGGGATCCCGGATATTTGGGAAAAGCCCAAAATCCCACGGAATCCCCGCCCAGACCCCCGCAGCCCTTGTGGGAATCCCGAGCAAACGGGGAATCCCGAGCCCTCCCGACCCTTTGGGATTTTCGGGATGCCGGGCTCGGGGCCGGGCCGCGGGACCGGCAGATGGCCGGGAATTAATCCCCTCCAAATCCCGGGAATTTAATCCCGCACGGATCCTCGGGACGGGGCCGCTGCGCCGGGATGGGGGCGGGAGCGGGGTGGGGAATTTGGGATCGGGAGTTTGGGATTGGGATGGGGAATTTGGGATCGGGATGGGGGAGTTGGAATGGGGATTTAGGATTGTGATGGGAAATTTGGGATCAGGACAGACAGGGAGTTTGGGATTAGGATTTAGGATGAGGATGAGGAGTTTGGGATCGGGATGGGGAGTTTGGGATCGGGATGGGAGTTTGGGATCAGGATGGGGAGTTTGGGATCGGGATGGGAGTTTGGGATCGGGATGGGGAGTTTGGGATCGGGATGGGGAGTTTGGGATCAGTGTGGGGAGTTTGGGATCAAGATGGGGAGTTTGGGATCGGGATGAGGAATTTGGGATCGGGATGGGGAGTTCGGGATCATTCTGGGATCCGGGATTTGCCGCAGGTGGAATTTCGGGACGATCCCTCCCTGTTTGTGGCTGTCCCTGCCTCCTTTCCCCAGCCGGGAAGGATTTCCCAAAGCCCGCTGCCGATCCCAAACAGCCCCCCGGGACTGCCCAGGCCATTCCCAAAAGGAATCTGGGATTGGGATCGGGATTGGAGAGGAATTGGGATGGGGAAATCTGGGATCCGTCCCAGACATTCCCAGGGATTTGGTGTGGATGGGGAAGGACAAAGGGAGCAGTTCCCCCCTGGAAAACAATTCCCAGCTTTTCCAAAGGAGCCGTTCCCTGCCTGGGGAGGCTTTCCCGGGATGAAAGGGCAGGAAAAAGGGGACTTGGGCAGGAAAAGCCTCTCCCGGGGCACATTCCAGGGGGAAATGAATGGAATCCCACCTGCTGGGGCTCTCCAGGATCCAGAGGGAATCTGGGGCTGGAGTTGGGGTTGGATCCCTGATTTCCCACCTCAGACTCAGAGGGAATCTGGGAAGGGGGAATTTTAGGATAAAGGCGGAGGTTTTGGGATGGGAAGGGGATTTTTGGGATGAAAGGGGGAATTTTTGGGATAATAGGGGGACTTTTGGGTTGAAAGGGAGAATTTCTGGGATGAAAGGGGGAGTTTTTGGGACAAAAGGGGGAGTTTTTGGGATGGAGAGGAGATGTTTGGGGTGGAAGGGGAATGGGGATGGAAAAGGCTGCGGGACACCAGGATTCCCTGGGGTTCTTGGGGATGGAAACCCGCGAATTCCCAAGCTGCCCCCACACTGAACCCCTTTCCCTGTAATTCCCAGCCATGGGGGACATGAAGACGCCGGATTTCGACGACCTGCTGGCCGCCTTCGACATCCCGGACATCGACGCCAACGAGGCGATCCAGTCGCACCAGGAGGAGCCCGAGGCGCCCGGCAAGGCGCTGCCGGGGGAGCCGGGCCCTGGCGCCGCGGCCGAGCCCGCGCTGCCGCACGCCGACATCTCGGCCGTCAGCGTCATCGTCAAGAACACCGTGTGCCCCGAGCAGGCCGAGCCCAAGGACGGGCACGGGCACGGGCACGGGCACGGGCTGGCGCCGCGGCTGCTGCAGAACGGCTTCGGCACCGAGGGCGCCCGGCCCGCCGAGCCCGCCCCCAACGGCGACTGCTGGGCCAAGGAGAAGGCGGCCAAGGGGCTGGAGCTGTTCTCGCCCTTCAGCCCCGAGCCCGGCCAGGACGGCGCCGACCTCATCGACCGCGCCCGCGACGGCAAGGCCAAGGACAAGGCGCCGGCCGCGGCCCCCGGCGCCGGCTGCAAGGAGCCCCTGGGGGACGGCCCCGAGGGGCTGGAGCCGCCGTTCCCGGCGCCGTTCCGGGCCGGGGATGCAGCCCACCCGGTCCCTGCATCAAGAAGGAGGAGTCGGACCCGGAGGAGCCTGCGGGCCGCGGCTGCAGCCCCAAGGGGCTGGCGCTGGATCACCTCAAGTCCGTCACCGTCCGGTACCCCGGCCGGGGGCTCGCCCGCGGCGCCGTGGCCGGGAGCGGAGCCGGCGGCGCTGGACGGCGGCGCCGGCACCGGGGCTGAGCTCAAGCGCTCGCCCGGGAGCCCCCGGGAGCCCTTCTCATCCCCAGGAGCGCCCGTGCCGCCCTCCCCCAAGCAGCTCTCCCTGAAGGAGGAGCGGGAGGCGCTGGGCAAGGCCGTGGGGAGCCCCCCGAGCACGTCCAGCGCCGAGGAGGAGGAGGAGGAGGAGGAGGAGGAAAGCACCAACTCGCCGTCCTCCAGCTCCTCGCGGCCGCTCAAGGTGCGCATCAAAACCATCAAAACCTCCTGCGGCAGCATCACCAGGACGGTCACCAGGGTGTCCTCGGACTCGGAGCCGCCCTCCAGCAGAGTGCCCAGCGAGCAGAGCTCCCAGGAGCCCCTGGAGGGTCCCGCCGGCGTCCCCACGGAGGCGGCCAGGGAGAAATCGGAGCTCTCCAGCCCCCTCAAGAGCACGGAGGGGCCCAAAATCGTCAGCGTGCAGCTGGGCAACGGCGCCAAGCTGAAGGGCACCGTGCTGCCCGTGGCCACCATCCAGAGCGCCAGCAGCGCCATGCTCATCGCCGCCAGCGTGGCGCAGCAGAAATCCGTGGTGCTGCCCGCCAAGGCCGGCAAATCCGTGGCCAAGAACATCCTGAGCCTGGTGCCGCAGCCCCTGCCCAAGGGCGACGCCCGCGCCAACGGCGGCGCCAAGGCCGGCGGCGGCGCCAAGGCCAACGTGGCCGGCACCGTCATCTCGCGCAGCCAGTCCAGCCTGGTGGAAGCCTTCAACAAGATCCTCAACAGCAAGAACCTGCTGCCCACCTACAAGCCCAACCTGAGCCCGCCGGCCGAGGCCAGCCTGGCGCTGCCGCCCTCGGGCTTCCGCTGCCTCGAGTGCGGCGACGCCTTCGCGCTGGAGAAGAGCCTGGCGCGGCACTACGACCGGCGCAGCATGCGCATCGAGGTCACCTGCAACCACTGCGCCAAGCGCCTGGTGTTCTTCAACAAGTGCAGCCTGCTGCTGCACGCGCGCGAGCACAAGGACAAGGGGCTGGTGATGCAGTGCTCGCACCTGGTGATGCGCCCCATCGCCCTGGAGCAGATGATCGGGCAGCCCGACGTGACGGCGCTGGCGCCGCTGGCGCTGCCCGCCGCCAGGGCGGCGCAGGAGGGCGGCGCGGGGCCGGAGCTGCTGCCCGTGCTGCCTCTGGGCTCCGAGCCCGGCAGCTACAGCTGCTTCCGCTGCCTCGAGTGCAAGGAGCAGTGCAAGGACAAGGCCGGGCTGGCCGCGCACTTCCAGCAGGCCGGGGACGGGCGGCGGCAGCAGCGGCAGCAGCAGCAGCAGCACGGTGAGAGCAGGGCTGGCAGGGGGCGGGAGGCACTGGGAGGGGGTGGGAGGTGGTTCAGAGTGCTGGGGTTCCGAGGGTGATCCCAGGTGGCATTCCCGGGGTTCCGAGGGTGATCCCAGGTGGCATTCCCGGGGTTCCGAGGGTGATCCCAGGTGGCATTCCCGGGGTTCCGAGGGTGATCCCGGTGTTTCAGGCGTGCTTGGCGTGCCCCGTGATCCTGGCCCTGAGGGCTGGAATTCCGGGGGTTCCGAGGCTGATCCCGGGTGGAATTCCCAGGATGATCCTGGTGTTTTCCAGGTGTGCTCGGCGTGCCCCATGATCCCGGGTGGAATTCCCAGAATTCCATAGGTTATCCCAGTGTTTTTCCAGGTGTGCTCGGCGTGCCCCATGATCCCGGGTGGAATTCCCACAGTTCCATAGGTTATCCCGGTGTTTTTCCAGGTGTGCTCGGCATGCCCCATGATCCCGGGTGGAATTCCCAGAGTTCCATAGGTTATCCCGTTTTTCCAGGTGTGCTCGGCGTGCCCCATGATCCCGGGTGGAATTCCCAGAGTTCCATAGGTTATCCCGTTTTTCCAGGTGTGCTCGGCGTGCCCCATGATCCCGGGTGGAATTCCCACAGTTCCATAGGTTATCCCGTTTTTCCAGGTGTGCTCGGCGTGCCCCATGATCCCGGGTGGAATTCCCAGAGTTCCATAGGTTATCCCGGTGTTTTTCCAGGTGTGCTCGGCGTGCCCCATGATCCCGGGTGGAATTCCCACAGTTCCATAGGTTATCCCGGTGTTTTTCCAGGTGTGCTCGGCGTGCCCCATGATCCCGGGTGGAATTCCCAGAATTCCATAGGTTATCCCGTTTTTCCAGGTGTGCTCGGCGTGCCCCATGATCCCGGGTGGAATTCCCACAGTTCCATAGGTTATCCCGTTTTTCCAGGTGTGCTCGGCGTGCCCCATGATCCCGGGTGGAATTCCCACAGTTCCATAGGTTATCCCGTTTTTCCAGGTGTGCTCGGCGTGCCCCATGATCCCGGGTGGAATTCCCACAGTTCCATAGGTTATCCCGTTTTTCCAGGTGTGCTCGGCGTGCCCCATGATCCCGGGTGGAATTCCCACAGTTCCATAGGTTATCCCGTTTTTCCAGGTGTGCTCGGCGTGCCCCATGATCCTGGCCAACCGCTGCAGCTTCAGCGCACACCAGCGCATGCACCGCAGCCGCCCGCCCCACGTGTGCCCCGAGTGCGGGGGCAACTTCCTGCTGGCCAACTTCGAGTCCCACCTCAAGGAGTCGTGCCTGCACTTCTCCCGCAGGGTGGGGTACAGGTGCGGAGCCAGGGAGCGCCGGGAATTACAGTAATCCCGGGAATTCCATGGGGGGGCGTTGGGGAGGTGCAGAAATGGGGTTTGCCCATGGAATGCGGGGGGAATTTCCTGCTGGCCAGCTTGGAGTCCCAGCTCAAGGACTCCTCCCGCAGGGTGGGGTACAGGTACGGAGCCAGGGAATCCTGGAAATTACAGGAATCCTCGTTTGGGATCCTGCTTCCAGTTGGAATTTTCCCAGAACTGGTTTGGATCCTGATGTCCGTTGGGAATTCCCAGAACTGGTTTGGATCCCAGTTTCCACTGGAAATTCCCAGAACTGCTCTGGATCCTGGTGTCCATTGGGAATTTCTAGAACCCAATTTCCACTGGGAATTTTCCTAGAACTTTTTTGGGATCCTGGTTCCAATTGGGAATTCCCAGAACCTCTTTGGATCCCAGTCTCCACTGGGAATTTTCCCAGAGCCGCTCTGTTTCCCGGTCTCCGTTGGGAATTCCCAGAATCGCTCTGGATCCTGGTGTCCATTGGGAATTTCTAGAACCCAGTTTCCACTGGGAATTTTCCCAGAACTATTTTGGGATCCCGGTTCCAGTCTGGAATTCCCAGAGCCGCTCTGTTTCCCAGTTTCCATTGGGAATTTTCCCAGAACCGATTTGGGTCCCAGTTTCCACTGGGAATTCACAGAACTTCCTTGCATCCCGGTTTCTGTTGGGAATTTTCCCAGAGCCGCTCTGTTTCCCGGTCTCCGTTGGGAATTCCCAGAATCGCTCTGGATCCCGGTTCCAGTTGGGAATTTTCCCAGAGCCGCTCTGTTTCCCGGTCTCCGCTGGGGATTCCCAGAATCGCTCTGGATCCCGGTTCCAGTTGGGAATTTTCCCAGAGCCGCTCTGTTTCCCGGTCTCCGTTGGGAATTCCCAGAATCGCTCTGGATCCCGGTTCCAGTTGGGAATTTTCCCAGAGCCGCTCTGTTTCCCGGTCTCCGCTGGGGATTCCCAGAGCCCATTCATTCTCCCCTGGGCATTCTCCAGGTGTCCCAGCTGCTCCGTGGTGTTCGGGGGCGTCAATTCCATCAAGTCCCACATCCAGAGCTCGCACTGCGAGGTTTTCCACAAGTGCCCCATCTGCCCCATGGCCTTCAAGTCCGCGCCCAGCGCCCACGCCCACGTGTACACGCAGCACCCCGGCTTCAGCAACCAGCAGTCCAAGTGAGTGCTCGCGGAACGCCCAAAATCCCCCAAAATTCCCTTTTTCCTTCTCATTTCTTTTTCCTTTTCCTTCCCTCATTTCTCTCTTTCCCCTCCTTTTCCCTTCCATTTTTCTCCTTTATTGTTCCCTTTTCCTTCTCATTTTTTCCCTTGTCCCTTCCCTCATTTCTCTCTTTCCCATCTCCTTTTTCCTCGCCTTTTCTTTCCCTTTTCCTCCTTTATCCTTCCTTTTTTCTCTCCCATTCCTTCCTTTTCCTTTTTCCTTTTCCTTTTCCTTTTTCCTTTTCCTTTTCCTTTTCCTTTTCCTTTTTCCTTTTTCCTTTTCCTTTTCCTTTTCCTTTTCCTTTTCCTTTTCCTTTTTCCTTTTCCTTTTCCTTTTTCCTTTTCCTTTTCCTTTTCCTTTTTCCTTTTTCCTTTTCCTTTTCCTTTTCCTTTTCCTTTTCCTTTTCCTTTTCCTTTTCCTTTTCCTTTTTCCTTTTCCTTTTTCCTTTTCCTTTTCCTTTTCCCTCCCCTCATTTCTCTCTTTCCCCTCTTGTTCCCTTCCCTATTTTCTCTCTCATTCCCTCCTTTTCCCTTTTTCCTTTTCATTTCCCTTCCTTTTCCCCTCCCTCTCTGCTCCCCCCGGCGTGCCCCCCGCCCCGTTTTTTCCCCGTTTTTCCCCCGTTTTCACCCATTTTCCCCCCGTTTCCCCCAGGATGATTTACAAGTGTGCCATGTGTGACACGGTGTTCACGCACAAGCCGCTGCTGTCGTCGCACTTTGATCAGCACCTGCTGCCCCAGCGCGTCAGCGTCTTCCGCTGCCCGCAGTGCCCGCTGCTCTTCGCGCAGAAACGCACCATGCTCGAGCACCTCAAGGTCAGGCCCCAGCTCCACACAAAAATGGCAAAATCTCGGCCAAAAGTGGCAAAATCCCGGCCAAAAATGGCGAAATTTCAGCCAGAAACGATGGAAATTTCCCCCAGACTGGGGAGATGGGAGTGGGGAGGGTGACCCAGCCGTGCTCCGGATCCAGGAGCGCCCGGAGCTCCCTGAATCCCAATCTCTCTCTCTCCCCGAGCAGAACACGCACCAGGCGCAGCCGGGCCCGGAGGAGCCCTTGCGGCGCTCGGGGCCGCTGCCGGCGCCCAAGGCGGAGCCGCCGGAGCCGCCGCGGCGCTCGGGCTCCTCCTCGAGCTCCTCGGAGGAGGAGGAGGAGGAGGAGGAGGCGCCGAGCTCGCCCGAGCTGCGGCGGGCGCGGCGCGGGCGCTTCCCGCGGGGCCGGCCCGGCGCCAAGGCCAAGGGCAGCGGCTGGAGCTGCGGCCTGTGCCACTCGTGGTTCCCCGAGCGCGACGAGTACGTGGCGCACATGAAGAGGGAGCACGGCAAGGTGGGCACCCCGGGACTCCGGGGGGTTTGGGTCATTCTGGGCGGGATTGGAGGGAAATGGAGTTAGAGCGGCCGGAGGGGGAATCCCGGCTACTGGATCCTCCTGGATCCCTCATGGATCCTCCTGGATGCTCCAGGATGCTGGGAATGGAAGGATCTGGGAATGGGAATCAGACTTCTGGAATAATTCCTGGCTGGATGAACAATCCCAGGAGGGAAAATTTAATTCCCACCTCCAGCTGGAGTGGCAATCCCAGCTTTGGATCCTCCCGGATCCCTCTGGATCCCTCCTGGATTTTTCTCTTTTTTCCAGGATCCTGAGCTGGACTTTTCCCACGTTTTTCTTAGGTCCCTCCTGGGTTTCCCCGGGATCCTGAGTGGGGTTTTTCCTGGGTTTGTCCTGTGTTTCCCCAGGATCCTGAGAGGGTTTGTCCCAGTTTTCTCCGGGATCCTGAGCAGGTTTTTCCCAGGTTTTTTTGGGATCCCTCCTGGGTTTGTCCCGGGTTTTCCTGAGGATCCTGAGCTGTTTTTGCCCGGTTTCCCCGGGATCCTGAGTGGGATTTTTCCCAGGTTTGTCCCGGTTTTCCTGTGATCCTGGGTGGGATTTTTCCCGGGTTTTTCCCCGGAATCCCGAGCGGGTTTTTCCCAGTTTTGTCCCAGTTTTCCTGTGATCCTGATGATTTCCCCCCGCAGTCGGTGAAGAAGTTCCCGTGCCACCTGTGCGAGCGCTCCTTCTGCTCGGCCCCGAGCCTGCGGCGCCACGTCCGCGTCAACCACGAGGGCATCAAGCGCGTCTACCCCTGCCGGTACTGCCGGGGTCACTGCGGTCATGGGGGGCTCATGGGGTTATGGGCGGTTCTGGGATTCTGGGGGGTTCCTGGGGTTCCTGAGAGCGGGAATGGGGAATGCCGGGGCTGGGATGGCCGGGAACTGGGAGGGAGCGGGGAGGATTGTGAGGGGTTTTGGGGTTGGGGCTGGGCAGGGAAAAGGGGAACTCTCAAGGAATTGGGGTTTAATGTCCAGGGAAATTGGGGTTTAATTCCCAAGGAAAATCAGGGTTTAATTCCCAGGGAATCCAGGGATTAAGTCCCAGGGAATGAGGGTTGAATTCCCAGGGAAATCAGGGTTTAATTCTCAAGGAATGAGTGTTTAATTCCCAGGAAAATCAGGGTTTAATGCCCAAGGAATCAGGGATTAATATCCAGGGAAATCAGGGTTTAATTCCCAGGGAATCAGGGATTAATTCCCAAGGAATCAGGGTTTAATTCCCAGGAAAATCAGTGTTTAATCCCCAGGGAAATCAGGGTTTAATTCCTGGGAAAATCAGGGTTTAATTCCCAGGGAAATCAGGGTTTCATTAATTCCCAAGGGTTCAGGGCTCAGTTCCCCCCAGCTCTGCCCAGGATGGCAATGGAGGCTCCGGGAGCGCGGAGGGTTTGGGGCAGGGCTGCAGGCTCCGTGCGGACCCCGATGTTCGGGGCTGGAGCTGGGGGCACACGGGGCCGCTCCGTCCGTCCCCAGGTACTGCACGGAGGGGAAGCGCACGTTCAGCAGCCGCCTGATCCTGGAGAAGCACATCCAGGTGCGGCACGGCCTGCAGGTGACCGACCCCGCCCGCAGCCAGCCGGTGGTGACGGCGCGCGGCCCGCCCGGCCCCAGCCAGGTGCGGTGTGCGGCAACGCGGGGGTTTGGGGCAGGACTGGGGGGGTTATCCTGGGTATCCTACTGGGAACCCACAGATCCCAGCCCTGAACTTGGTCCAGATGGGGAAGTTTTGGATCTGGGACTGCCCAGGTGGAATTATCTGGGAATTCCTGGGAATTTCATGGGAATTTGCTTGGAATTTCTTGGGAACTTCAGAGTTTGTGGAAGGATCAGAGGCTCCTCATCCCAGAATCCCTTTTGGGAGCTGCCCCAATTCCCAAGGAGTTTCCGGGGGTTTCTCCCAAGGGGAAGAAGGGATTTCCAAAGGGATTTCTCCCGGAGTTTCTCCCAAGGAGTTTCCAGGGGTTTCTCCCAAAGGGAAGAAGGGATTTCCCAAGGGATAGAAGGAGTTTCCCAAGGGGTTTCTCCTGAGGGATTTCCCCAGGGGTTCCTCCTCGCTGGGATTCCCTGCCCAGCCCTGCCCGTTCATCCCCGATGTTCCCCCTCTCCCCCAGGGGTTTCTCCTGCCTGTTCATTCCCCCGTCCCTGCCCCTTCATCCCTGCTGTTTCCCCTCTCTCCCTCAGGGTTTTCACCTGCCCGTTCATTCCCCCCAGCCCCGGCCGTTCATTGGGATCCCCCCCCATCCCTGCCCGTTCATCCCCGATGTTCCCCCTCCTCCCCAGGGGTTTCTCCCGGCCGTTCATTATCCCCAGCCCTCGCTAGGATCCCTGCCCATCCCCGCCCGTTCATCCCCGATGTTTGCCCCCATCCCTGCTCGTTCATTCCCGATGTTCCCCCATCCCCGCCCGTTCATCCCGTCTCCCCGCTCTCCCCGCAGGCCCCGGGCCGCCGGCGCAAGCTCTCCTCGGAGGAGTCGTGCAGCGAGGAGCCGGACAGCACCACGCCGCCCGCCAAGAGCCCGCGGGCGCCGCTGCGCTGCCGCCGGTGCGGGCTGAGCGCCGGGAGCCGCGCGGAGCTGCAGGCGCACCTGGCGCAGCACCGCCCGCAGGGCGCGCCCCAGTGCCGCGAGTGCGGCCTCTGCTTCACCTCGGCCAGCGCGCTCGGCCGCCACCGCTTCATCTCGCACAAGAAGCGCCGCGGGGCCGAGCCCGAGGAGCCCGCGGGGGCGGCGGGGAGCGGCGGCGGCAGCGGCAGCGGCAGCGGCAGCGGGGCCGCCCCCGGCGGGAACGGCGGCAGCGCCGAGGGGAAGCTGGAGTGCAAAGTGTGCGGGCGGGGCTTCGAGAGCCAGCTCAACCTCAAAACGCACTTCAGGACCCACGGGATGGCCTTCATCCGCGCCCGGCAGGGCAACGAGGAGAACTGAGCGCTCCCGGGATTCTGGAATGGCCTGGGATTGGCCTGGGATTCATCCGGGCCCGCCAGGGCAGCGAGGAAAAGCGAGAACTCCTGGGAATCCTGGAATTCCTGGGATTGGCCTGGGATTGGCTTCACCCAAGCCTGGCAGGGGGCTGAGGAGACCTGAGCCTTCCCGGAATTCCCGGGATTGTCCTGGGATCAGCTCTGAGCCCGGGAATCTCGGCATTCCCGGAATTCCGGGATCAGACCTGAGGAGAGCTAAGCATTCCCAGGAACCGCGGCATTCCCGGAATTCCGGGATGGGCTCCAAGGAGAGCTGAGCATTCCTGGGAATTTCAGCATTCCTGGAATTCCAGGATGAGCCCTGAGGAGAGCTGAGCATTCCCGGGAATCTCGGCATTCCCGGGATTCCGGGCTGGGCTCCAAGGCCGGAATCGGCGCCGTGTACATAAATCCCCCCCCCCCCCCCGAGCCCTTCCCGGTGTCCGAGGAGGGAAAGTTGGGAATGGGATTGGGATTGGGGCGATCCCAAATCCCGCCGGGAACCCCCTGGGAATGAATGTTGGATTTTGGGGGGATTTGGGGTTTCCGGGACCCCTCCGGGCCCTTTCCAGGAATTCCCAGATCCGGACAGGGCAGGGGAAGCTTTTCCAGCAAAATTCACCTTTTTTGTTATTATTTTTGGGGGGTTTTTTTGCTTTTCCTGGATTTTTTTTTGCATTTGGGAACGTTCCTGCTGTGTTTTGTTGGGAAGGGGGCGATTCCAGAGCCCTGGAATTTCAGAGGTGCCCGGGAAGGACACTCGGACACTCACTGGACATTCCTAAGGGAGCAGGAGGAGGAAAAAATCTGGAAAAATGAGAGAAAAGAAGGAAAAAGGAGATTTTTCCTTTGGCAAAGGAATAATGACCCCAAAATAACCCCAGGATTGGGAATGGATCCCAAATCCCAGCCAGGACCCTTTTCCTGAAGGAAAAATGGGAAAATGCTCCCGAATTCCAGGCTGAGGGTGAGGTTTGGGCCTTTTCCAGCGTTTTTCCAGCTCCTTCCCTCGGGATCCGGGACCTTTCCCACCCCAATCCCCCCAAAATCCCCTGGAAAAGCCGCTCCCCCCTCGGCACCGGAATTCCCGGAGAATTCCCGGAGAATTCCCGAATTCCCTGAGGATTCCCCTCCCCTCTCCCTGTACAGCTGTACCATACACTAAAACCCCCGAATCCCAACAACTGCTGTGCTCCCTCTGGGATTTGGTTTGGTTTCCCAAGGTTTTTTTCCCGTTTTTTTTTTTGTTTTGCGTTTTTCGGGATGGCAGAAGCTGCTTTGGGGTTGATTTTGTTTTTTTCCCTTTTATTTTGGGTTTTTATTCCAGGTTTTTCTGACTTTTTCCAAGCAGGAATGAGGGGTTTCCCCTCCCCTTTTCCCTGCGGGTGGATGGATGGAAAAAGGGTGGGAAAAAACCTGGGAAAAATCAGGTGGAATCGGCTGTTCCCAAAAATCCCCCAGGCCGAGTGTAAATATAGAGAAGAAATTAAAGTTTCTACGAGATTTAGAATGAAAAAAATTCCCGAAAAGAAAAAAAAAAACAAACTATGGAAAAATGGCTTTGGACCCACGGTTTTCAGCATTTCAGTGCCTTGAGCTGGATTGGGGGTGGAGGGAGGGAGGGGCTGGACTTTCAGGGTTGGAGCTCTGGAATTTCAGGGATGTTCCCCCTGGAATTTCGGGAATGTTCCCCCTGGAATTTCGGGAATGTTCCCCCTGGAATTTTGGGGTTGGACCCCTGGAATTTCAGGGATGTTCCCCCCTGGAATTTCTGCATTGGAGCCCTGGAATTTTGCAGTTGGACCCCTTAATTTCAGGAATGTTCCCCTCTGGAATTTCGGGGTTGGACTCCTGAATTTTGGGGCTGTTCCCCCCTGGAATTTTGGGGTTGGACCCCTGGAATTTCGGGAATGTTCCCCCTGGAATTCCGGGGCTGTTCCCCGGGGGTCTCGGGGATTTTTCGGGAATGTGCTGACGGAAAGCCGCGGGCTCGGGAGGCTCTCAGGAATTCTTTATTCTGTAGGAATCGATTCCATTAAACTCCAGTGGTTTCACCCTCTGTGCCCGGCCTGGCTCCCCCGGATAACGGGGACGGGGGAGGGGCTCGGGGCTCCGGCTGCATCCCCGAATTTTGGTCCTGCCCCCCAAAAAAGGGGCTTGGGAAGGGTTGGGGTCCCCCTGTCCCCTCCCCGTGTCCGTCTGTCCCCAGAGCCCCCTCACCCTTCCCCGGGGGTTGAAAAACCAAATTTTGGGGTTTTGTAATGCTAAAAATTAAAAAAAAAAAAAAAAAAAAAAAGGGGGAACATTGAGGGGACACGGGGGGGGGGGGGGACACAGGGACAGAGGGGACAGGGGGGGGACACTGGGGACACCGAGGGGGGACACGGGGGGAGAGGGGACACGAGGGGACACGGGGACAATGGGGGGACAATGGGGGGACATTGGGGACGCTGCAAGTGTCCCCATCAGGCCAGGCCTGGGGGGAGGGGGAGGGGAAATTCCAGGAAATTTCCCTTCCCTGGGAAGCTCCGGATCCTCCCTGATTCGGGATTCGGGATTCGGGACCAGGCCCCCAAACCCCCCCCCCCACCCCAATCGTGTGTCCGGCACTCCAGCCCCGAATTCCCGGCTGGAATTTCCCGGGGAAGGGGGGAGGGGGGTCCCAGCCCCACCGGGAATTCCCCACCTGGAACCACCCCGGGTGTCCCGGAGGAGGGAAGGACCCCATGGGGCCGGGAATTCCGAGAATTTTGGGATTTTGGGATTCCCAGCCTTCAGGAGACCCCTCCCCGCACATTCCAGGGAATCCCAGGCAGAGCAAGGGGGAGCTGCCCCCATCCCCATCCCCGCCCTTTCCCACGCTCCGTTCCCGCCGTTTTTCCCGGTTTTTCCATGGAATTCTGTCCCATCTCTCAGCAGAGTCCAGGCCCGGGAGCAGCCCCAGCTCCGAGGCCGCTTTTCCCCAGGGAACAGAACCGGGAACTTTGGAATTCTCCCGTTCCTTGCTGGGGGGGGCAGGGAAATTTTTTTTTTTTCTTTTTTTTTCCGGGAATTTTTTTTTCCGGGGAATTTTTTTTGTTGTTTTTTTGTTGTTTGGTTTTTCCTTCCGCCCGGGCGGGGCCGCGGGGTTCACATGATGCCGTTGGTGAGGTACTGGAAGCCGTCGTAGAGCTTGGTGGTGATGGATCTCATGGAGCCGTCCACCATCTGCTCCACCAGCAGCTGCAGCTGCTCCTCCGTCAGGTTCATGTGGAAACGCTCCTTGAGGTGCCGGATGGTGGAGGAGCCGTGGAAGCAGGGCAGCTGCGAGCCTGGAAACGGGGGAAAAACGGGGGGAAATGGGAAAAACGGCAAAAAATTGGGAAAAACGGCAGCTGCGAGCCTGGAAACGGGGAAAAAACGGGGGGAAATGGGAAAAACGGCAGCTGGGAGAATGGGAAATGGGAAAAAACGGGAAAATTTGGAATGGGAATCAGGGATGAGGCAGCTGTGAGCCTGGAAAATGGGAAAAATGGGGAAAATGGGAAAAATGGCAGCTGGGAGCCTGGAGAAATGGGAAAAAATGGGGAAAAACGGCAGCTGGGAGAATGGGAAATAGGGAAAATGGGAAAATGTGGGATGGGAATCAGGGATAGGGCAGCTGGGAGCCAGGAAAAATGAAAAAACCTGGGAATCTGGGAGCTGAGGGACTGAAAAAACGGGAAAAATTGGGGTGGGAATGTTGGGAATCTGGGTTTGGAGTGGGGGCAATGGGATCAGGGAGCTGCGAGCCTGGGCAATGGAAATCCGGGTTGGGATGAGGGGAAGGGGATTCGGGATCCTGGGCAATGGAAATCCGGGTTGGGATGAGGGGAAGGGGATTCGGGATCCTGGGCAATGGAAATCCGGGTTGGGATGAGGGGAAGGGGATTCGGGATCCTGGGCAATGGAAATCCGGGTTGGGATGAGGGGAAGGGGATTCGGGATCCTGGGATATGGAAATCCGGGTTGGGATGAGGGGAAGGGGATTCGGGATCCTGGGATATGGAAATCCGGGTTGGGATGAGGGCTGGGACAGGGAATGCTCTGGGAGGAGCAGGTCCGGGACGGAATTCCGGGATTCCCACCTTGCTGCATGATCTCCACGATCTGCACCACCTTGTCCATGTGCTTGCGGGCGGCGATCAGCCCCTGCAGCATCAGCATCTTGTAGTAGTTGAACATGTCCCCGTCCAGGCCGCCCATCACCTGCGGGACACGGGACGGGGCTCGGGAATGGCCCGGAATGGCCTGGGAACCCCTGGAATGGCCTGGGAACCCCTGGAATGGCCCAGAATGGCCTGGAATGGCCCGGAATGGCCTGGGAACCCCTGGAATGGCCTGGGAACCCCTGGAATGGCCTGGGAATGGCCCGGAATGGCCTGGGAACCCCTGGAATGGCCTGGGAACCCCTGGAATGGCCCGGAATGGCCTGGGAACCCCTGGAATGGCCTGGGAACCCCTGGAATGGCCTGGGAATGGCCCGGAATGGCCTGGGAACCCCCTGGAATGGCCTGGGAATGGCCCGGAATGGCCTGGGAACCCCTGGAATGGCCTGGGAACCCCTGGAATGGCCCGGAATGGCCTGGGAACCCCTGGAATGGCCTGGGAACCCCTGGAATGGCCTGGGAATGGCCCGGAATGGCCTGGGAACCCCTGGAATGGCCTGGGAACCCCTGGAATGGCCTGGAATGGCCTGGGAACCCCTGGAATGGCCTGGGAACCCCTGGAATGGCCTGGAATGGCCTGGGAACCCCTGGAATGGCCTGGGAAGCCCTGGAATGGCCCGGAATGGCCTGGGAACCCCCTGGAAACTCCCTGAATTCCCCGGATCCCCCCGGAGCCCCACTCACGTCCACGAACTCGGTGGTCAGTTTGAAGGCCGAGGTCTCGAAGCCGAGGTTCCGGGGGGAGCTGCTCAGGATGAACCCGAAGTCGATGTGGATGATGTGGCCCTCGGCGTCCAGCAGGATGTTCCCGTTGTGCCTGCAGGGATTCCAGCGAATTCAGAGAAATCCCATTGAAATTTAAGGAAAAAAATCCAATAAAAGCCACGCTAAATTGTGGTAAAATCCCTAAAATGCCACGAAATGCCCTCGGTGTCCAGCAGGACGTTCCCGTTGTGCCTGCGGGGAATTCCAGGGAATTCCGTCAGGATTCCACAGAATTCCGAGAGATCCCATCGAAATTTAAAAGAAAATCCAATAAAAGTCACATAAAATCGTGTTAAAATCCCTAAAAGGATTTTAGGGATTAAAATCCCCTAAATGCCCTCGTCGTCCAGCAGGATGTTCCCGTTGTGCCTGCGGGGAATTCTGGGAATTAATTAATGATGTTAATTAGCTGTCCTTTATCTGCAGCAGGTACCACACCAGGCAGTACCCATCAGACCCCAATCATTAATTAATTAATGATGTTAATTACCTGTCCTTGACCTGCAGCAGGTAGCACACCAGGCTGTACCCATCCATTCATTAATCAATCATTAATTAATGATGCTAATTACCTGTCCTTGACCTGCAGCAGGTAGCACACCAGGCTGTACCCATCCGTTCATTAATCAATCATTAATTACTGATGCTAATTACCTGTCCTTGACCTGCAGCAGGTAGCACACCAGGCTGTACCCATCCGTTCATTAATCAATCATTAATTACTGATGCTGATTACCTGTCCTTGACCTGCAGCAGGTAGCACACCAGGCTGTACCCATCCGTTCATTAATCAATCATTAATTACTGATGCTGATTACCTGTCCTTGACCTGCAGCAGGTAGCACACCAGGCTGTACCCATCCGTTCATTAATCAATCATTAATTACTGATGCTGATTACCTGTCCTTGACCTGCAGCAGGTAGCACACCAGGCTGTACCCATCCGTTCATTAATCAATCATTAATTAATGATGCTGATTACCTGTCCTTGACCTGCAGCAGGTAGCACACCAGGCTGTACCCATCCGTTCATTAATCAATCATTAATTACTGATGCTGATTACCTGTCCTTGACCTGCAGCAGGTAGCACACCAGGCTGTACCCATCCATTCATTAATCAATCATTAATTACTGATGCTGATTACCTGTCCTTGACCTGCAGCAGGTAGCACACCAGGCTGTACCCATCCATTCATTAATCAATCATTAATTACTGATGCTGATTACCTGTCCTTGACCTGCAGCAGGTAGCACACCAGGCTGTACCCATCCGTTCATTAATCAATCATTAATTACTGATGCTAATTACCTGTCCTTGACCTGCAGCAGGTAGCACACCAGGCTGTACCCATCCATTCATTAATCAATCATTAATTACTGATGCTAATTACCTGTCCTTGACCTGCAGCAGGTAGCACACCAGGCTGTACCCATCCGTTCATTAATCAATCATTAATTCATGATGCTAATTACCTGTCCTTGACCTGCAGCAGGTAGCACACCAGGCTGTACCCATCCGTTCATTAATCAATCATTAATTACTGATGCTAATTACCTGTCCTTGACCTGCAGCAGGTAGCACACCAGGCTGTACCCATCCATTCATTAATCAATCATTAATTACTGATGCTAATTACCTGTCCTTGACCTGCAGCAGGTAGCACACCAGGCTGTACCCATCCGTTCATTAATCAATCATTAATTACTGATGCTGATTACCTGTCCTTGACCTGCAGCAGGTAGCACACCAGGCTGTACCCATCCGTTCATTAATCAATCATTAATTACTGATGCTGATTACCTGTCCTTGACCTGCAGCAGGTAGCACACCAGGCTGTACCCATCCGTTCATTAATCAATCATTAATTACTGATGCTGATTACCTGTCCTTGACCTGCAGCAGGTAGCACACCAGGCTGTACCCATCCATTCATTAATCAATCATTAATTACTGATGCTAATTACCTGTCCTTGACCTGCAGCAGGTAGCACACCAGGCTGTACCCATCCATTCATTAATCAATCATTAATTACTGATGCTAATTACCTGTCCTTGACCTGCAGCAGGTAGCACACCAGGCTGTACCCATCCGTTCATTAATCAATCATTAATTACTGATGCTGATTACCTGTCCTTGACCTGCAGCAGGTAGCACACCAGGCTGTACCCATCCGTTCATTAATCAATCATTAATTACTGATGCTGATTACCTGTCCTTGACCTGCAGCAGGTAGCACACCAGGCTGTACCCATCCGTTCATTAATCAATCATTAATTACTGATGCTGATTACCTGTCCTTGACCTGCAGCAGGTAGCACACCAGGCTGTAGCCCGCGCAGCTCCTGACGAAGTTCCTCTGGGCGCACAGGAAGCTCTCGCTGTTGCTGGGGCCGTGCTCCTGCCGCAGGTACTGCAGCAGCGACAGCTGCGACTGCTTCTTGATCTGGTGCAGGGACACGGCGCTGAGCACGGGCTCGATCATCCCGCTGTCGGCCGAGATCACCAGGATCTTGTAGGGCCGGATCCAGAGCGGGACGCGCTCCTGCTCCCAGATCCACTGCGGGGAGGGAAACACAGAGAAAATCCCACAAAATCCAATAAAATCCCGATAAAATTCCATAAAATCTGACTGGAACGGGGCCGGGACCCGCTCCTGCTCCCAGATCCACTGCGGGGTCAGGAGAGGGAGGAAATCCCAATAAAATCCCAATAAAATCCCAATAAAATCCCAATAAAATCCCATAAAACCTGACTGGACGCACTCCTGCTCCCAGATCCACTGCGGGGTCAGCAAAGGGGGGAAATCACAATAAAATCCCATAAAATCCCATAAAACCCCCTAAAACCCCGGGGTCTTTCTTTGGGAACCCCTCAGGGGCTGGGAATCTCTGGGAATTGCCGGGAGCTGCCTCACCTGGAGCTGCTTGAGCACCTGGAACGCCAGCAGCTCCTGCCGCAGGTCGTCGCCGCACTTGACGATGACGGAGAGGAGGCGCCACGAGGGCAGGTGCCCGTAGGGAGAGGCCTCCCGGATCCTCCTGGGGGGAAAAACGGGAAAAACGGGAAAAACGGGATCGTCCCGGAGCTCCCGGCCGGGAGAAACTCCGGGAATTCCCGGGAATTGTCCTCATGTCATCCCATCCCAGTAAAATCTCACTAAATCCCATGAAATTCCATTAAAATCCCATCGAAATCCCACAAAAATATCAACTCCCATTAAAATCCCACAAAATCCCATTAGAATCCCATCAGGACACGGATGCCAGATCCCGGCATTCCCGCGGGGGCTCCTGGGCACGGTTTTCCTTGGAACAATTCCCGGGCCAATTCCCGGGCCAATTCCCTTCCCCACCTGACTTTCTCCTGCCAGGGCTCCTTGAGGGCCACGGCCGAGGGGTCCTCGGGGTCCCTGCGGAAGGCGGTGGGCGTGTGCGCCAGCTGCTCCGACAGACGCCGCCTGAGGAACGACGGGAATGACGGGGTTTGATCAGGGAAAATCCCTGCTTTTCTGCTCTGGGGAACGCCGGAATTCCGGGGTTTTTATGAGGGAAAATTCCCGTATTTCTGCCCTGGGTACTGTCGGAATTCCAGGGTTTTTTTGCGGGAGAATTCCCATTTTTCCCGGAGCTCACCGGATGTCCCCGGCCGCAATGAAGACGGGCTCCCGGCTCTCCTGGCTGGTGATGGAATCCACGGAAAACTGGGAGATGTTGTCGCAGCTGTTGGTGTGCATCTCGGGGAGCTGCGGGAACCCCGGGAAAACCCCACAGAATCCCATGAAACCCCACAGAATCCCACTGAGATCCCATCAAATCCCACAATATCTCATAAAACCCCATAAAACCCTACCAAACCCCACAAAACCCCATAAAACCCCATGAAATCCCATTTTTAGAGGGGGGCAGAATGACAATCCCACATGGAACCCCCAGGGACACCTTGGGGGCACCCAGAACCTTCTGGAAAAAAACCCCATTCCCAACATTCCCACCACTCTGGTGACCAGAACTTTCCAGAAATCCCCGTTCCCAGAGCTCCCACCTCCACGGGGACACCTTAGGGCTCGTCCCGCCACCCTGGCGCCATCACCGTGTCCAGAACCTTCCGGAAACCCCCATTCCCAGCATTCCCACCACCCTGGTGCCAGAACCTTCTGGAAACCCCCATTCCCAGCATTCCCACCACCCTGGTGCCATCACCGTGTCCAGAACCTTCCGGAAACCCACATTCCCGACATTCCCACCACCCTGGTGCCAGAACCTTCCGGAAAGGCGCATTCCCAGCGCTCGCACCTCGACCTGGAGCTCGCCGATGTCGTCCACGGACCAGGCCTCGTCGTCGTTGTCGTAGTTGGGCACGGTGCTGAAGCTGCCGGCGCGGTGCTCGGGGCCCATGCCGCACTCCGGCAGGTTCTCGGCCGAGCGCGTGCTGCGGATCCGGTTCTCGGGGATGCGCGCGGGGACGCTGGCCGTGTCGAAGTTGTCGCACTCCAGGACCTCCACGTAGATCAGGTAGGGAGCCTGGGGACAGCGGGGACGGGGGTGAGGGACGGCTGTTTTGGGGGAATCCCTGGGTTTGGTGGGAAGGGAGGAAAAGGGACCCCTCTGCAGATCCCAGCGGGAACACGGACGCTCTCGGGGGTTTGGGCCCAGTTCCAGCTGTGCCGGCACTGCCAGCCTGCAAGTGACACCTCCAGCTCTCCCACCGTTCCCAGGCCATCCCACATCCCAATTCCCAGCCCAAATCCCCTTTCCTATCCCAAATCCCATCTCCCAGCCCAAATCCCCTTTCCTATCCCAAATCCCATCTCCCATCCCAAATCTCAAACTTTCCCATCCCAAATCCCATTTCTCATCCCAAATACCATCTCCCATCCCAAATCCCCTTTCCCATCTCAAATCCCAAATTTTCCCAAATCCCAAATCCCCAGTTTTCCCAGACCTTGTCCTTGGAGTTGAGCACCACGGCCTGGGAGTGCGGCACGCGCACCACGTGGTGCTCGAAGGCGGCCGTGGGCAGCCAGGCGCGCGCGGGCAGTTTGTGGTTGAGCAGCGACAGCTCCGAGATGAGGCGCTGCGTCTTCTGCTCCTTGGTGGGCAGCGTGGCCAGGCGCTTCCCGATGGCCATCAGCGACTTGATGAACTCCCGCTCCGGAGCCAGCCGGGCCGGCTGCGGGATCCGGGGGCAAAACGGGGGAAGAAGGAGGGAAAACGGGGAGAAAAAGGGGGGAAAAAGGAGGCGGTGTCACCTTCTTCACTGGGAAGTGCCTTCATCCTGTCCCATCCCATCCCATCCCTTTCCTTTCCTTTCCATCCACGGGATCTTCCCACCCCTCTCTTTTCCTTGCTGTTCGCATCCTGGACTGGCTGGACAAGGCTTGGGATGAAAAATTAAAAGTTGGGAAAACAGGAGGGAAATGGAAGGTGATGGCTTGTGGTGGTTTTCCAGGGAGGAAAAGGGAGGTGGTGTCACCTTCTCCACAGGGAAACACCTTCATCCCATCTCATCCCATCCCACAGGATCTTCCCATCCCTCACTTTTCCCTGCTCTTCCCATCCTGGACTGGCTGAGAAAGGATTGGGATGAAAAATTAAGTGGAGAAAACAGGAGGAAAATGGAGGTGGTGTCACCTTCTCCACAGGAAATACCTTCAACCCATTCCCTTCCATGGGATCTCCCCATCCCACACTTTTCCCTGATCTTCCCATCCCAGACTGGCTGGACAAGACTTGGGAAGGACTGGGATGAAAAACTAGAAGTTGGGGAAAACAGGAGGAAAACGGAGGTGATGGCTGGCAGTGGTTTTCCAGTGGGATCCTTTTCCTGCTTTTCCCTTTTCCTTCTTCCCTGCCCTTCCCTTTTCCTGCTTTTCCCTGCCCTTCCCTTTTCCTGCTTTTCCCTCCTCCCTGCCCTTCCCTTTTCCCACTTTGGAGCCAGCCAGGCTGGCTGGAAAAGGATCTGGATAAAAACAAAAACTTTGGGGAAAAAGGAGGAAAATGGAGGTGATGTCGGTGATGTTTCACTGGGACCAAATTCCTGCTCTTCCCTTTTCCCACCTTTCCCTTTTCCCTTCTCCTCCCTCTTCCCGGATCCTGGAAATCTGGGAATCCCATCCATCCCCCCGCAGAGCAGAATCCGGGGGCCTTTTCCTTCCCCCCGGAATTCCAGAGCCAACGTTCCCAGTGGGATCTCCCAGTGCCGCTGGATTCCCGGGATTTGGGGGGATCAGGATTCCCAGGATTTGGGAGGATCCGGATTCCCAGGATTTGGGATCATCCGGATTCCCAGGATTTGGGGGGATCCGGATTCCCAGGATTTGGGATCATCCGGATTCCCGGGATTCGGGATCGTCCGGATTCCCGGGATTTGGGAGGAATGCCCAAATTGCCCCTCCCAATCCAACAATCCCTCAGGGATTTGGGATTTCCCTGGGGATGCAGCAGCCCCCCCCTCCCCACACTGATCCCAAATTCCCACTCCACATTCCCACACTCGGGAATAACCCAGGGCTGATTTTCGGGATCCCCCGACCATGCTGGAAACGGCGCATGCAGAAAGCCACGGGAACGGGGGAGCAGCGGGAAACGCCGGGAAAATCGGGAATTCCGCGGAGCGAGAGGGAAGGACGGGGAAGATCGGAGGGAGGAGGACGGGGAGGGGCGTTCCCGGCTGGGAACCCGCTGGGTTTGTAGTCCACGTCCAAAAATTCCCTCGGGCGTTCCGGGACAACGCTCGGCCGCCCGGCCCAACCCGGCGCCAGGCACGGCAGAAACATTCCAGAGGATCCCGAAATTCCTTCGGCTCTGCACGGAGCGAGCCCCGTCCCTGCAAACCCGGGATATCCCATGGATTCCCGTGGAATTCCGGCGGCTCCGACATTCCTGCTCCTCCCATCCAGGCTTTCCGTGGGCGCTGTCCCCTCGGAACACCAGGAAATGCTTCTCCCAGCGGAATTTCCCAAGGAATTCGGGAATCTGGGATCAACCCAGGGATCCTTCTGGATGAGCCCCACCCCGGTCCAGAGCAGCTCCTGGATTTTCCAAGGATCCCAAAACGCCTCCCAAGGATCCTCTCCCAGCCTCAGGAACATTCCGGCGGTGCCGGATCCGTTCGGAGCCTCTGGAATTCTGGGTCCGGTGGGAACCTTGGAGATCCTGGATCTTCCACACCCACGGGGGCTGGGAAATTCCATCGCATTCCAGAGGGAAAACTCCTCCTCATCCCATTCCAAAGGACAATTTTCCTCTTCATGCCATCCCATTCCAGAGTGGAATTTTCCTCATCCCATTCCAAAGGGAAATTCCAGAGGGAATCTTCCTCCTCTTCATCCCATTCCAGAGGGGAATTCTCCTCTTCTTCCCATTCCAAAGGGAAATCCCAGAGGGAATTTTCCTCCTCATCCCAGCATTCCCAAGGATCCTTCCCACTCCAGCGGAACATTCCATAGGGAAGGAGGAATTATCCCCGTTTTCCGTTGATTCCCAAAAAATCCCTGGAGGGGAGGAGCCGATGGCTGGGCTGGGAGGAGCAGGAATGGGTGGAAATCAAGGAATTCCTGGAATTTTGGGTTGGAATTTGGGGCTTGGAGCTCATCCCAAGCATCCCGTTATCCCCAAAAACAGTGGGATTTAGGATGAGCCCAGAATTTGGGATCAAATCCCGACAGAATTCCCAAATCCAGGCGTGGGAATGATCCCTGGGAATCCCCAGCAGGATCAGAGCTGGGTTGGAATCCAGGAATTCCCAGAAAAGCCCCCCCCCCCAAAAAAAAAAATCATGGAATTCTTCCCAAACTCCCCGTGCTGCAGGAAATCATGGACTACACATTCCCACCGGGAATCCTGGTGGGAAAAGAGGGAAAGATTCCAAAAAAAAACAATGGAAAAAAAACGGGAAAAGGGTTCACTCGGGACAGAAAAATCAAGGAAAACGCCAGGATTCGATTGGAATTTTCATGAGAAAAAAGAAGGAATTGAGAGAATGGAATCGAGGAATGATTGGTGGGGGGAAAAAAACATGGAAAAAAAAAGCAAATCAATTCAATCCCATCCGGCCGAGAATTTCGGGAGCCAGATTCCAAGGGAAAACAAAAACAGCATTTCCTCTTCCACCTGTAGCAGAAAAGCAGGAAAAGCGGGAATTCCCTCAGTCCCAGATGGATTTTAGTGGAAAAATGGGATTTCCTTGGATTTTATCCAACCGGAAGGGACTTTCCTGGAATTCCCACTCCGAGGAAACGATGCCGGGATTTTTTGGGGTTTTTTTTTTTGGGGGATATCTGGGGAATGCCGGGAAATTCCAGAGGGGTGGAATGGAGGAAATGCTGCGTCGGGAAGAGGGAGCCTCCGGAAAACGGGATCGGAACTTACGGGAGCCAGGGATTTATCCAGGCTTTCCGTACTCGAGGAGAATTCCTGGGAAAAGCAGGAAAAGGGGATGTGGGGCAGTTTTTTGGGGGGAATGTTTTCCATAGGGAAGAGGGGAAGGAGCAGGGAAAAGGGGGGAGAAAAAGCAGAGTTTAGCTCCAGGTGCACCTCCAGCAATTCCCAGGTTGTTTTGGTCCCATCCTCTTGGAATCACCAGGAAAATTCCGGGAAGGAAAATCCCTCGGGTCTCAAGGGGGATGGGATCAAAGCGGAGCAGATCCGAGCGCTGGATTCCCGGGATTCTCCCGGATTTCCTCCTCTCCGGGAGCCCAGAACGACCAGGATGGATCCAGCTCCGAATTCCTGGGATTTCTGATCCCTTTTCCACCACCAAATCCACGATTTTTCCTTCCCTGGATTGCGATTTATCCCGAATTTCAGCACATCAAACGAATCCCATGGAAACGATCCCGAAAGTTCCCACAATCCCAATTTCTGAGGCCCTTTTTACCATGGAGAAATTCCTGATTTATCCCAAGTTTTCCTGCCATTCCCACATCTCCCTCCAAGCTCCATCCCAAGCGATTCCCATCCCAAATATCCCAAAATTCCAGCGCTTGGAGTCCCTCAATTCATGATTTTCTTCCTAAAAGGGGTCCAATGGAGCTTCATCCCATAAAAACCAGGAATTTTGGGGCTAAAATTCCCAAAAATTCCTAAAAAATGGGACAACCAGGTCTGGATCCCACCTGGGGGGAAAACTGGTGGGAAATGACCCCAAAGTTCACCAGGGGAGGGAAAATTTGGGATGATTTTCCATCAATTTTCCCTTCCCTGATGAATTTTGGGACCATTTCCCATCAATTTTCCATGGAATTCCTGGATTCCAGAGGGAGAAGCCCCCGGCGCTTCCAAGGACTCCGGGAATTCTGAGGGACAGTCGGGACCCAGGGCTGGAGCCTCCCTGGGTTTGTGCCTTCCCAGCTTTTTCGGGATCGTTTCCAGGAGCTTCCTCATCCATAATTTATGGAAAGGCTCCGGTTCCCGCCTCCTCCTTTTCCATATTAAAAATTCATCCCGGCGGGAACGGCCCCGCATTTTTCCGGGGTGTTTTGATCCCGAATCCGGCCTGGAAAATTCCTTCCCCATCCTTCCTTCCTTCCACCCTCATCCCAATTCCCAGAGCCTGGAACAATCCTTGGCTCCTTCCAAGGCTTCCCAGCGGAATTCCCAGTGGAATCAAACCTTGGTCTCCTCACCCATTTCTCAGGAATCCCAGGGAATTCCCAGCCATTCCCAGTTTCCCTGGGGCGCATTCCACCCCCTGGAGGATTCGTTTTTCCCAGATCTGGGAAGCGCCGCTCCCAAAATCTGCTTCCAGCACCAGCTCGGGGCTCCTTTCCCGTCTGGAATTCCCAGCTCATCCTGGGATCAGCCCTGGAGCACAACCCCAGTCCCAGAGGAACTGGGATGAATCCCAAGGAACAACCACGGGATTTTCCCAACACACCAATCCTTGGAGCAGAGCCCCACAGAATTCCCTCAGGAACATCCCAGACTTTACCTTTTATTCCTTGCTCTCCACCTTGGGGTGGCTGGCTGAGCCTTGCAGCTCAATTCCAACCCCAAAGGAGCTCTGGGATGAATCCCAAGGCACTTCCACCTCCCTGGATCAGCTCTGGGATGAACCCCGAGGCAGGACCACGGGATTTTCCAACACACCAATCCTTGGAGGTCAACCCCATAGAATTCCCTGAGGAACACCCCAGACTCCACCTCCGACCTTGGGATGGCTGGCTGAGCCTTCCAGCTCGATCCCAGCCCCTCAGAATTCCCTCAGGAACATCCCAGAGTTTACCTTTTATTCCTTGCTCTCCACCTTGGGATGGCTGGCTGGGCCTCGGAGCACAACCACAACCCCAAAGGAACTCTGGGATGAATCCCAAGGAACAACCATGGGATTTTCTCAACAAGCTCAATCCTTGCAGCTCGATCCCAACCCCTCACAATTCCCTCAGGAACACCCCAGGCCTCACCTCCGACCTTGGCATGCCTGGCTGAGCCCTGCAGCTCGGTCCCAACCCCTCAGAATTCCCTGAGGAACACCCCAGGCCTCACCTCCGACCTTGGCATGCCTGGCTGAGCCCTGCAGCTCGGTCCCAACCCCTCAGAATTCCCTGAGGAACACCCCAGGCCTCACCTCCGACCTTGGCATGCCTGGCTGAGCCCTGCAGCTCGGTCCCAACCCCTCAGAATTCCCTGAGGAACACCCCAGGCCTCACCTCCGACCTTGGCATGCCTGGCTGAGCCCTGCAGCTCGGTCCCAACCCCTCAGAATTCCCTGAGGAACACCCCAGGCCTCACCTCCGACCTTGGCATGCCTGGCTGAGCCCTGCAGCTCGGTCCCAACCCCTCAGAATTCCCTGAGGAACACCCCAGGCCTCACCTCCGACCTTGGCATGCCTGGCTGAGCCCTGCAGCTCGGTCCCAACCCCTCAGAATTCCCTGAGGAACACCCCAGGCCTCACCTCCGACCTTGGCATGCCTGGCTGAGCCCTGCAGCTCGGTCCCAACCCCTCAGAATTCCCTGAGGAACACCCCAGGCCTCACCTCCGACCTTGGCATGCCTGGCTGAGCCCTGCAGCTCGGTCCCAACCCCTCAGAATTCCCTGAGGAACACCCCAGGCCTCACCTCCGACCTTGGCATGCCTGGCTGAGCCCTGCAGCTCGGTCCCAACCCCTCAGAATTCCCTGAGGAACACCCCAGGCCTCACCTCCTCCTCGCTCTCCACCTTGGGGTTGCTGGCCGTGCGCTTCAGGTTGCTGCTGAGGCTGATGGACACCGTGGCGTCCGACTTGGACCTCTGGTGAGTCCGTTTGGAGGGGGACAGCCCCGTGTCGGCGCCAGCCAGGGCGGCGCCCAGCTCCCTCCTCCTGCCCGCCGGCTTCAGCTCGTCGGAGAGGATGAGCCTGCGGAGCTTGGTGCCGCGCGAGTGGCGCTGCGTGGAGATGTGCATGTCCGACGAGTAGGCGCCCAGCAGCAGCGCGCACTGCAGCGAGAAGTCGATGCTCTGGCGGCAGCGGTGCACGATGTAGGGCTTGATGGCGTCGCCCACGTCCTCGTCCATGTGGATGTACATGTTGAGCAGCTGCGGCAGGTAGAAGTCCACCTCCTCGTGGCGGAAGCAGAAGAGGCGGTTGCCGATGTAGGCCTGCACGCCGGGCTCCTTGGAGTTGTACAGGTAGGAGATGGCCATGGAGATGTCGAAGAGCTTGGACTCGAAGAGGCGCAGCAGCCACGACTGCTTGGCCTGGTTCTGGTGGCGCCGCCGCGCCGTCCTGGCCGCGGCCGAGCCCTCCTCGTCCTCCTCCTCCTGGATGCGCGGCGCCTCGTCCAGGCAGCGCACGGGGCAGCTCTGCCCGTTGGGCACGGGCTGGCAGCCGTGCAGCCGCTGCACCTTCTGCAGCACCTCCTCGCACGCCCGCTGCGCCACCTCGGCGTCGATGAGCGCCAGCTCGCCCACGCCCTCCGTGATGACGCCCAGGGGGGAACCGCCCGGCTCCGGGGGGCTCCGCGCGGCCGCCGGGTCGCCCATGGCGGAGCAGGGGCTGCGCGGCTCAGAGCTGGGGAAACACGGGGGGAAAATGGGAGAAAATGGGGTTAAATCGGGGAAAAATTGGGATTTGGGATGGGATTCAACAGGAGGAACGGAGCAGGGGCTGCGCGGCTCAGAGCTGGGGAAACACGGGGGGAAAATGGGAGAAAATGGGGTTAAATCGGGGAAAAATTGGGATTTGGGATGGGATTCAACAGGAGGAACGGAGCAGGGGCTGCGCGACTCAGAGCTGGGGAAAAACGGGGGGAAATGGGGTTAAACTGGGAAAAATTGGGATCACAGGTGGGATTTGGGGTGGGATTCAACAGGAAGAGCAGTGGGGCGGCTGCAGGACTCAGTGATGGGGAAAAACAGGAAAAAAATTGGATTAAATTAGGAAAAAATCGGGATTAAAAATGGAAATCAAGAGGAGGAGCAGCAGAGGGCTCAAAATTAGGGGAAATTGGGAAAAAATGGGAAGAATTGGGGTTGGGGTGGGATTTCGGATGGAACTCAAGAGGACAAGCAGTGGAGGGGGTGCAGGACTCAATGAGGGGGAAAAACAGGGAAAAATTTGGATTAGGGATGGGATTCAAGGGGAGAAACCCAGGATACACCTGAAGGGAAGATGGATTTTTTCCCTGTTAAATAAAGGATTTTTCCCTGTTAATTTCAGATTTTTCCCTGCTATTTTAAGGATTAGTTTTATCCCTTTATTTTTCCACCTCCCAAAGAAAGGAGGGAAAAAGCCCTCAGGAATTTTCCTTAAATATTCCAAGTGAGTCAAACCAAGGTCACCTGCCAGATACCACTTCTTTTTTTTCTCTTCTTTTCCTCTTTTTTCCCCACTTCCTCTCCAAGAAATCCAGATGCCGAAATCCTGATCAAAGTCTGAGAGTTTGGCTCTGTTCCCCCATTCCCAGCACTCCAAATCCCACATTCCTGACATTTTTGTGGCTGTTAGATCCCAAAAACCACATGAGAGACAGAAAAAATCCCTGACGCTCCCATTTCTCAACGAATCCCAAAAAAATGGGGGTGGAAATTCGGGATTCCACACTTCCCCACAGTTCCCACCCCTGTTTTTCCACAAATCCCAGATTCTCCTCCTCTATCCCACTCCCAAATCCTGACATGGCTCCAACCCAAAAATTCCAGGGATCCCCTCCCTTCCCAACGCGCTGGGCTCATCCCAAAAAAAACACATCCAAAGCTTTTCCCTCTTCCCAGAAACGCCTCAGGATTCCAAAGCCTGGAGCAATCCCACAGTCCTGGAACTCCCTCCTCCCATGGATCACACTCCGTACACAAATCCCCAATTTCTGAGGTTTTCCAAGTTTTTGTTTTTCCCAAAGGTTGGGAAATAAACTGGGAAAAGGCAGGGGGCAAAAAAAGCAGGATAAAAAAAGCAGGAATCCACATCCCCACCTGGATGCCAAGGGCGGCTCCCGGGCTGATCCCAGCATGGACCCTGAACCGTGGGACCATAAATTACCCAGGAAATCTGGAGCAGGGATCGCCCAGGAAACCAGGAACAGAAATCTGGCAGGAAATTCAGGAGCACAGCCCTGAAATCCCACTCAGAATTCCAAGGAAGAAATCAGGGACTGATTTCAGCAGATCCAAGGGATCCACACCAGGAACGACTCCAAAACCTCAAAAAAACTCTTCCAGCACCGGGAAAATAAAAGCTGCAAAATCCCCTTTTCCACCCAGTTATTCCCTCCCAGATTCCACGGAAGTGAATTAAAAGGGAGGGATTAAAAGCAATTATTTCACATTATCCATCTTTCCACCAACTCCAGCCGAAGTTTTCCAGGGACAGCATTCCCGGGGGGATGAGCGACCCCCGCCAATCCAAATTTGACGCAACCCATGGAATTTCAGAGGGGATTTTGGGCAATTCCAACGCTCCCAGCGGCCCCACATGGCCCCGGGAGGGATGAGGGGGGAAAGGCTGGCGAATCCCCCTGAGGAACAGCGGCTGGAAACGGCTCTGGAAGGGGAATTGCGCCACTTCCCCCGCGGGGAGCGGGGCCCCGGCAGCGATTCCCTGGAGAAGGGACGGGACAGGGCTTCGGGAGAGGTACCTGGAGCGATCCCATCCCGCGAGGCTCCGCTCGGCCGGCCCGGCCCTGCGGCCGGCGCGGGCGGCTCATCCCGGGCACCGGCGGCGGCTGCTGCGGGGAGAGAGAGGCGGAAAAACACCGGGGATCAGCACCGAGCCGGGAAAAGGCCAAACCCGGCCCCGCTCCTGCGCCACGGAGCCGGCCGAGCAGCAGCAGCAGCAGCAGGAGGCGGAGGAGGAGGAGGCGAGGCCGGACGCGGCCGCGGAACCGCCGTGGGGACCGGGCTGAGGGGGCGGAGGAGGCCGCGGCAGGGCCGGCGGGGGCGGCGGGGCCGGGCTCACCTCGGCGGGGCGGGGAGGAGCGGGGCGGCGGGGAGAGGCGCGGAGGGGCCGGGAGGGGCCGGTGGAGCGGCCGGAGCGGGGCCGGGAGCGGGGCCGGCCGGAGCGGAGCGGGGCCGGTGCAGCCTCGCCAGGCCCGGCCCGGCGCCGCCTCACGGGGCTGAGCGCCCACAGCGCCCCCTGGCGGGCCGGAGGCGCGGGAAATGGGCGGGGTCTGCCGCCGGGGGCGTGGTTTAGGTATTTATAAGAGCGTGGGGGCGTGGTCTAAGCACTAATATGGACAGTGGGGCGGGATCTGCCTAAGGAATAGGGGCGTGACTTACAGCGCCAGGGGGCGTGGTCGATACGTCGGATGCGGAAGAGAGCGCGGTTTATGTACATATATGGTTAAAGAGGCGTGGTCTCACTGTGCTTGGGGGCGTGGTCTCCATAGGGAAGCAGCCCAAGGCGCCCCGCGGGTTCCTCGTTTACCAAAATCGGCGATTTCGGGGCAAAATCGCCTCGGGTGTCGCTGTCACCACCTGGGGCGGGTGGGACAGGTTGTCCCCCCTCTTGTCAGTGTCCTCTTCCACTGCGCCGTGTCCCCTTCCTGCTCCCAGAGTCCCCTCCCCATTGCCAATGTCCCCTCCCAGTGCCAGTGTCCCCTTCCCAGGGCCAATGTCCCCTCCCCGCTCCCAGAGTCCCCTCCCCACTCCCTGTGTCCCCTCCCCAGTGCCAATGTCCCCTCCCATTGCCAATATCTCCTCCCCAGTGTCAGTGTCCCCTCCCAGTGCCAGTGTCCCCTCCCCGCTCCCCGTGTCCCCTCCCAGTGCCAGTGTCCCCTCCTGGTGCCCGGGGTCACAGACACACAGCCGCACGGCAGTGACTGGTTTTTACTGGTTTTTACTGGTTTTTACTGGTTTTTATTGGTGTGACGCAGGGGACCCCGTCCCTGTGCCCGCCCCTGTGTGTCCCTGCGTGTCCCCGAGGGGGGACCCGGCCCGGCTGTGACCGCGCTGTGCCAGGGCCGCCGGTGCCACCCTGGTGCCCGTCCTGCCATCCCTGATGACACTGACACGGACGGGAGGGACAGGCCTGTCCCCAGGATTGGCACTGCCACTGCCAGGCCTGTCCCCACGGGTGGCACTGCCCCTGGACGGGCAGTCCCTGACAGGGATGGTGGCACTGCCACTGACCGGTGTGTCCATGATAGGGGGACTGCCAGTGACGTGCCTGCTGTCCCCAAGGGTGGCACTGCCCCTGGATGGGCACTCCCTGACAGGGATGGTGGCACTGCCACCCACTGACCCGGCTCCAACAGGGAGGGTGGCACTGTCCCTGGATGGGCACTCCCTGACAGGGACGGTGGCACCGTCCCCAGACAGGCACTCCCTGACAGGGATGGTGGCACTGCCACAGGCCAGCGTGTCCCCGAGGGGGAGGATGGCATGGCTGGGCACCCTGGACTCCACGATGGTGGCGGTGACCCTGGGGATGGAGTCCCCAACGAGGACGGTGGCACTGACGAACACGGGCGTGTCCACGATGGTGGCAGTGCCCCGGGACAGGCTGGCCCTGACAGGGACGGTGACGCTGCCCAGGATCCTCCTGTCCACCACGGTGCCGCTCAGGGTCACCAGCGCGTCCACGATGGCGGCGGTGCCCCGCGACGGGCAGTCCCTGACGGGGAAGGTGGCGCTGCCAGCGCCCGCGCTGTCCCCAGCGGTGCCCCAGGCCCAGAAGGGGATGTCACCCACAGGGACGGTGGCACTGCCGGTGACGGGCGTGTCCACGATGGTGGCAGTGCCCCTGGATAGGCTGTCCCTGACGGGGACAGTGGCACTGCCAGGGACCGGCCTGTCCCCAGGAGTGCCACTGCCCCTGGAGGGACAGTCCCTGCCAGGAGGGGTGCCACTGTCAGTGAGCAGCCTGTCCCCAGCGGTGCCACTGTCACTGACCGCCCTGTCCCCAACGGTGCCACTGGCAGTGAGCAGCCTGCCCCCAACGGTGCCACCACCACTGACCGGCCTGTCCCCACTGGTGCCACTGGTAGTGACCAGCCTGTCCCCAATGGCGCCACTGTCAGTGACCAGCCTGTCCCCAACAGGGACAATGGCAGTGCCAGTGACCAGCCTGTCCCCTACGGTGCCACCACCACTGACCGGCCTGTCCCCAACAGGGACAGTGGCAGTGCCCCTGGATGGGCTGTCCCTGTCCCTGATGGGGACAGTGGCACTGCCAGAGACTGGCACATCCCTGACCGTGCCACTGCCCCCAGCTGGGCTGTCCCTGGCAGGGACAGTGGCACCGCTCCTGCCTGGCCTGTCCCCAGGGTCAGGGGCCCTGGGTGACCTGTCCCTCATGGGGACGGTGGCACTGTCCCTCATGGGCATGGTGGCACTGTCCCTGACCAGCCTGAGCCCGCTGCCACTGGCCCTGGGTGACCTGTCCCTGATGGGGACACTGCCACTGCCCGGCCTGTCCCCAGCGGTGGCACTGCCCCTGCCCGGCCTGTCCCCGCTGCCATTGTCTCTGGGTGACCTGTCCCTGACAGGGATGGTGGCACTGCCCCTGCCTGGCCTGTCCCCGCTGCCACTGTCTCTGGGTGACCTGTCCCTGACAGGGATGGTGGCACTGCTCCTCACTGACCTGTCCCCAATGGTGACACTGCCCCTGACTGACTTGTCCCCAAGGGTGGCACTGCCCCTCGCTGACCTGTCCCCAGGGGTGGCACTGCTCCTCACTGGCCTGTCCCCAACAGCAGTGGCCCTTGGTGAGCTGTCCCTGACAGCGATGGTGGCACTGCCAGACACTAGCTTGTCCCTGACAGGGACAGTGGCACTGCCCCTGGCTGTGCTGTCCCCAGTGGTGGCACTGCCCCTGCCCAGCCTGTCCCCAGGGGTGGCAGTGCCCCTGGCTGCGCTGTCCCTGACAGGGATGATGGCCCTGCCACTAACTGGCCTGTCCCCAATGTCACTGGTCCTGGATGAGCTGTCCTTAGCAGGGATGGTGGCACTGCCCCTGGCAGCGCTGTCCCTGACAGGGATGGTGGCACTGCTCCTGACTGACCTGTCCCCGGTGGTGCCACTGGCTCTAGCCGACCTGTCCTTGACAGGGACAGTGGCACTGCCACTGTCTGAGCTGTCCCTGATGGGGACAGTGGCACTGCCCCTGACCAGCCTGTCCCTGATGGTGCCACTGCCCCTGCCTGGCCTGTCCTCGACAGGGACGGTGGCACTGCCCCTGCCTGGCCTGTCCCCACTGGTGGCACTGTCTCTGGGTGACCTGTCCCTGATGGGGACACTGCCACTGCCCCTGCCTGGCCTGTCCCCAGTGGTGGCACTGCCAGAGACTGGCCTGTCCCCAGTGGTGGCACTGTCTCTGGGTGACCTGTCCCTGCTGGGGACACTGCCACTGCCCCTACCTGGCCTGTCCCTGACAGGGACGGTGGCACTGCTCCTGCCCGGCCTGTCCCCGCTGCCACTGTCTCTGGGTGACCTGTCCCTGATGGGGACGGTGGCACTGCCCCTGCCTGGCCTGTCCCCAGTGGTGGCACTGTCTCTGGGTGACCTGTCCCTGACAGGGATGGTGGCACTGCTCCTCCCTGGCCTGTCCCCAGGGGTGGCACTGCCCCTGCTCAGCCTGTCCCCAGTGGTGGCACTGCCCCTGGAGCTGTCCCTGACAGGGACAGTGGCACTGCCAGTCACCGGTTTGTCCCCAGTGCCACTGCCCCTTGGTGAGCTGTCCCTCCGAGGGACAGTGGCACTGCCACGGACAGGCTTGTCCCTGACAGGGATGGTGGCACTGCCACTGACTGACCTGTCCCCAGGGGTGGCACTGCTCCTCACCGGCCTGTCCCCAGTGGTGGCACTGGCCCTGGCTGAGCTGTCCCTGACAGGGACGGTGGCACTGCCACCAGCTGGGCTGTCCCTGCTGGGAATGGTGGCACTCCTGGTGACCGGCCTGTCCCCAACACTGCCACTGGCTCTGGGTGAGCTGTCCCTGACAGGGACGGTGGCACTGCCAGTGACAGGCTTGTCCCTGACAGGGACAGTGGCACCACTGACCGGCCTGTCCCCAGTGGTGGCACTGGCCCTGGCTGAGCTGTCCCTGACAGGGACGGGGGCACTGCCACCAGCTGGGCTGTCCCTGCTGGGAATGGTGGCACTCCTGGTGACCGGCCTGTCCCCTGTGGTGGCACTGGCCCTGGCTGAGCTGTCCCTGACAGGGACGGTGGCACTGCCCCGGGATAAGCTGTCCCCAGTGGTGGCACTGCCCCTGGCCCGATTGTCCTTGACTGGTGTGGTGCCACTGCCACCAGCTGGGCTGTCCCTGACAGGGACAGTGGCGCTCCTGGTGACTGGCCTGTCCCCTATGGTGGCACTGGCCCTGGGTGAGCTGTCCTTGACAGGAACGGTGGCACTGCCACCAGCTGTGGGGACAGTGGCACTTCTAGTAACCGACCTGTCCCCACTGGCACTGGCTCTGGGTGAGCTGTCCCTCCTAGGGACAGTGGCACTGCCAGGGACTGGCTTGTCCCTGACAGGGACAGTGGCACCACTGACTGGCCTGTCCCCACTGGTGGCACGGCCCCTGGATGGACTGGCCTTGACAGGGACAGTGGCACTGCCACCAGCTGGGCTGTCCCTGCTGGGAATGGTGGCACTCCTGGTGACCGGCCTGTCCCCAACACTGCCATTGGCTCTGGGTGAGCTGTCCCTGACAGGGACGGTGGCACTGCTGGTGACAGGCCTGTCCCCAGTGGTGGCACTGCCAGTGACCGGCCTGTCCCCAGAGTCATCAACCCTGGCTGGGCTGTCCCTGACAGGGCTGGTGGCCCTGACAGTGACCGGCCTGTCCCCAGTGGTGGCACTGCCAGTGACCGGCCTGTCCCCAGTGTCACTGGCCATGGGTGAGCTGTCCTTGACAGGGACGGTGGCACTGCCAGTGACCAGCCTGTCCCCAGTGGTGGCACTGCCAGTGACCGGCCTGTCCCCAGTGTCATCAACCCTGGCTGGGCTGTCCCTGACAGGGCTGGTGGCCCTGACAGTGACCGGCCTGTCCCCAGTGGTGGCCCTGACAGTGACAGGCCTGTCCCCAGTGTCACTGCCCTTGGGTGAGCTGTCCCTGACAGGGCTGGTGGCCCTGACAGTGACAGGCCTGTCCCCAGTGGTGGCCCTGACAGTGACAGGCCTGTCCCCAGTGTCACTGCCCTTGGGTGAGCTGTCTCTGACAGGGCTGGTGGCCCTGACAGTGACAGGCCTGTCCCCAGTGGTGGCCCTGACAGTGACAGGCCTGTCCCCAGTGTCACTGCCCTTCGGTGAGCTGTCCCTGACAGGGCTGGTGGCCCTGACAGTGACAGGCCTGTCCCCAGTGTCACTGCCCTTGGGTGAGCTGTCCCTGACAGGGCTGGTGGCCCTGACAGTGACAGGCCTGTCCCCAGTGGTGGCCCTGACAGTGACAGGCCTGTCCCCAGTGTCACTGCCCTTCGGTGAGCTGTCCCTGACAGGGCTGGTGGCCCTGACAGTGACAGGCCTGTCCCCAGTGGTGGCCCTGACAGTGACAGGCCTGTCCCCAGTGTCACTGCCCTTCGGTGAGCTGTCCCTGACAGGGCTGGTGGCACTGACAGTGACAGGCCTGTCCCCAGTGTCACTCGACATGGCTGGGCTGTCCCTGACAGGGACAGTGGCACTGCCAGGGACTGGCTTGTCGCTGACAGGGACAGTGGCACTGCCACCACCAGGAGAGCCACAACTGGGGGAGCTGGCACTGCCACTGAGCGGGCTGTCCCCAAGGGGGACAGTGGCACTGACTGAGCTGTCACTAAGGGGGACGGTGGCACTGCCACTGAGCGGGCTGTCCCCAAGGTGGGTGGCAGCACTTCCCCCAGCTGGGCTGTCACTAAGGGGGACGGTGGCACTGCCACCAGCAGCAGAGCCATCACCAGGGATGCTGCCACTGACTGGGCTGTCCCCAAGGGGAGTGGTGGCACTGCCACTGACGGAGCTGTCCCCAGGGGGGACAGTGTCATTGCCACTGACCAGGATGTCACTAAGGGGGACACTGGCACTGACACTGACTGCGCTGTCCCCAAGGGGAACAGTGTCAGTGCCATTGACCGGGCCGTCCCCATTAGGGACAGTGGCACTGCCATTGACTGCACTGTCCCCAGGGGGGACAATGGCACTGACACTGACCAGGCTGTCACTAACGGGGACAGTGGCACTGTCATTGACTGAGCTGTCACTAACGGGGACAGTGGCACTGCCATTGACTGCACTGTCACTGAGTAGGATGCTGGCACTAACTGAGTTGTCACTAAGGGGGACAGTGGCACTGCCATTGACTGGGATGTCCCCAGGGGGGACAGTGGCACTGCCATTGACTGAGTTGTCACTAAGGGGGACAGTGACACTGCCCCCAGCCAGGCTGTCACTAAGGGGGACAGTGGCACTGCCATTGACTGCACTGTCCCCAGGGGGGACAGTGGCACTGCCATTGACCAGGCTGTCACTAACAGGGACAGTGGCACTGCCATTGACTGTGGTGTCACTAACAGGGACAGTGGCACTGCCATTGACTGTGGTGTCACTAAGGGGGACAGTGGCATTGCCATTGACTGTGGTGTCACTAACAGGGACAGTGGCACTGCCATTGACCAGGCTGTCACTAAGGGGGACAGTGGCACTGCCATTGACCAGGCTGTCACTAACAGGGACAGTGGCACTGCCATTGACTGTGGTGTCACTAACAGGGACAGTGGCACTGCCATTGACCAGGCTGTCACTAACGGGGACAGTGGCACTGCCATTGACTGTGGTGTCACTAAGGGGGACAGTGGCACTGCCATTGACTGTGGTGTCACTAACAGGGACAGTGGCACTGCCATTGACCAGGCTGTCACTAAGCGTGGCAGTGGCACTGCCATTGACCAGGCTGTCACTAACAGGGACAGTGGCACTGCCATTGACCAGGCTGTCACTAAGCGTGGCAGTGGCACTGCCATTGTCCCCAAGGGGGACGGTGGCACTGCCACTGCCCGGGCTGTCCCCACCAGTCACCGTGTCACTGTCCACCTCCATGCTGTCCCCGGCATCCTCAGCAGCACCGCCGCCCCCCGCCCCGTCCCCGCCGGGCACGGCGGCACCGCCAGCCCCGGGCGACGCCCCCGGGGCCGAGTCCCCTCCGTCCTCCCCCCGGGCCCCCTCGGGCCGCTCGGGTGACGCGGCGCCGTCCCCCGGCCGCTTGCGGGGCCTCCCGCGCCGCCGCTTGCGCGCGCTGCCGTCCGCGGCCGCGCCCTCGGGAGCGCGCTTGGCGGCGCGGCCGCGCGGCTGCTGCGGCTGCTGCGGCTGCTGCCCCTCGGCGTCCCTGGGCGCCTCGGCCGCGGGCACGCCCACGCCGGGCAGCAGCACGTTGAGCACGGGGATGGCGGCGGCGCCCACGGGCAGCGGCAGCGCCACCTTCACGGTGCCCGCGGGCCGCGGCACCAGCACGGGCGGCGCGGGCGCCGCGGCGGGCACGGGCGGGCGCTGCGGGGCCGGGATGCGGGGCAGCAGCAGCGGCAGCCGCGCCACCAGCGCGCTCACCTGCGGGCTGCTGCCCGCCCGCGCCGCCTCCGCCTTCTTCTTCTCCGGCCGCGGCTGCGCGGGCACCTTGGCGACAGCGTCCTTCTTGGCCTGGGGAGGGGACAGGGTGGCACCGGGCTGGGGGAGCCTCCAGTGCCCGGCCCGGCCCGGAGAGGGGTCCCGGGGGTCTCACCTGCTCCTGGCTGCTGTCCGAGGGGTCCGGGCCGTTCTTCTTGGGGGCTGAGGGTGGCCGGGGGTCCTGGGGGGGCTTGTCCGTGTTTTCTGTGGGAGGAGGGGACGTGAGCAGGGTGGCACTGGGGAGGGGACACGGGGAGTGGGGAGGGGACATTGGGAATGGAAGGGGACACTGACAAGGTGGAGGACAACCCATCCCACCCCCCACGGTGTCTGTCCCCAGGGGTGACACTGTCCCCGAGGGGGTTACAGTGTTCTAGGGGGCTGACAGTGTCCCAAGGGAGTGACAGTGTCTGTCCCTAAGGGGGTGGCAGCCTCCCCAGGGGGGTGACAGTGACCAGAGGGAGTGACAGCCTTCCCCGGGGTGGCAGCCCCGGTGTCCCCAGAGAGTGACACCACCGCAGGGGCGGTGGCAGCCCCGGTGTCCCCGGGCTGACCTGAGAGCACCATGGCCATGAGCAGGTCGGCGTGGGCCGAGCGGGGGCTGATGATGTGCTGCTGCAGCAGGAACTGCGCCACCTCCACGATGTTGTTGAAGGAGCGCCGCAGGATCTTCTCAGCCCAGTCACACGTCAGGGCACACGCGGCCTCCGTCACCTCGGCGCTGTACGAGTGCGCCAGCTCGGCCAGCTCCGCCTGCTGGGGACGGGGACAGGGACATCACTGAGGGGACAGGGACAGGGACACTGTCCCTGTCACCTCGGCGCTGTACGAGTGCGCCAGCTCGGCCAGCTCCGACGGGGACAGGGACATCACTGAGGGGACAGGGACAGGGACACTGTCCCTGTCACCTCGGCGCTGTACGAGTGCGCCAGCTCGGCCAGCTCCGCCTGCTGGGGACGGGGACAGGGACATCACTGAGGGGACAGGGACAGGGACACTGTCCCTGTCACCTCGGCGCTGTACGAGTGCGCCAGCTCGGCCAGCTCCGCCTGCTGGGGACAGCACAGGGACAGGAACGGGGACATCAGACAGGGACAGTGTGTGAGACTGGGGACAGGAGGACAGCAGGGAGGGGACAGCAGGAGGGTCACGGAGCAGGGCAGGACACAGGGATGAGCCCATGGAAAAGGATGGGACACTGGGATGGGGACAGGAGGGGACACCGGGATGGGGACGGGATGGGATTCACGGAGCAAAGCAGGACCTGCATCCCACCCTCCCATCCCATCCCATCCCATCCCATCCCACCCCATCCCATTATCCCATGATCCCACTATCCCATTTTCCCACCCGAACTCACCGTCTCGGTCACTTTGAGGTCCAGGCTGGGCAGGGGAGGAAGGCTGACCACGGTCTTCCTCCGGATCCCCCCGTAGCAGTACGTTGGGAAGAGTCAAGGATTTTTCCCAAGCCCAAAACACCGGGAACCAACCCCTGAAGAACCCTCAGGAATGGGAAAAACTGGGGGAAAACCAGGAAAAAGAATAGGCAAAAATGGGAAAAAAATGGGAAAAAACCAGGGAAAAAAAGGGAAAAAAGAGCAGCTGGCACAGGAATTCCAGGCCAGGGAAGGATATTTGGACTGGCCGCGGCCCCCCAGGCGCCGGGCTTTGATGTTTGGGAAGATCTCGCGGATGATCTTGCCAAAGTTGGCTGTGCTCAGCGGGCGGCAGCCCAGGTTGTCACAGTAACGCCTGCGGGGACACCGAGGGTGACACGGATCAGGGACAGAGCAGGGGGACACGGAGCACATCAGGGACAGGGCAGGGGGACACGGAGCACATCGGGGACACCGGGGGTGACACGGAGCACATTGAGGACAGGGCAGGGGGACACGGGGACACAGGGGGTGACACGGAGCACATCAGACACAGGGCAGGGGGACACGGAGCACATCGGGGACAGGGCACAGAACGGTGGGGCAGGGGGACATGGAGACAGCAGGACAGGGGGACACAGAGCAGATCGGGACAGGGCAGGGAACAGCAGGGCAGGGGGACACAGGGACATGGGGCACCAGGACAGGGGGACATGGGACAGCAGGACACGGCAGGGAACGGCAGGGCAGGGGGACCTGGGGATGTAGGACAGCAGGACAGGGGGACATGGGGGACCAGGACAGGGGGTCCTCAAGGACACTGGGACATGGGACATGAGGACAGGGGATCCCCAGGGAGGTGAAGACACGGGGACAGAAGGACAGGGGTTTCTAAGGGACGTGGTGATGTGGGACACCAGGACAGGGGGTTCCCAGGGAGGTGGGGACATGGGCACATGGGCACAGGGTGACATGTGACACCAAGACAGGGGGGTCTTTGGGACACGGTGACACGGTGACACAGTGACGTGGGACAGCCCGGCTCACTTGTAGGCGTCGTAGACGTCCTGCTTGGGCAGGCAGGTGTCCGTGTGCTCCTCCAGGTGGTTGCGGATCCAGCTGCAGGCGTGCATGTGCTCGGCCGTGCCCAGCGTGCTCAGCTCCAGCGAGGAGGAGCTGCCGCTGCTGCTGCTCCAGGGGGGGACAGGCAGGGAGGGGAGCCCGTCAGCACCTCTGTGCCAGCGCTCCATTGGGCATCCCTGTGCCCGCCCTGGGTGAGGGACCTGCCCTGGGGCATCCCTGTGCCAGCTCCAGCCCCATCCCATCCCACCCCAAGGATCCCACCCCATGGATCCCATCCCATCCCATCCCATGGATCCCACCCCATAGATCCCATCCTATGGATCCCACCCCACAGATCCCACCCCCAGGTCCCCCCTGACCTCTTCTCGCCCAGGCTGGGCCCTGAGGGCAGCTGCAGGTACAGGTAGAGTTTGTCGCTGTCCGAGAACTTCTGCACGTCCTGCTGCGCTCCGGGACAGGGACAAGGACAGGGAGAGGAGGAGATGGAGACGGATCCCGTGGGGCGAGCCCCAGGACGGCCCTGCCCTGCCCCAGCATCCCCACAACACTCACCAGGATGGAGTCCACCTTGCTCTGCACGGATTTGCTGCGGGGAGAGAGGCCACGAGTGAGGAACGATCCCAAAAACCCCGGGATCGCAATTCCGGCTCTGCCCAGGGCTCCCCAGGTCCCCCCAGAGCCCGAGTGGGACCCTGGATGGACCCAGGATGGACCCCAGGGCTCAGAGATCCAGGATGGATTCAGGAGGGATCCAGGATGGATCCAAGATGGAATTCCCAATCCCCCACCCCGTGAGCCCCCTTGGGTTGGGGGATTGGAGGAATTCCCAGATTTTGGGGCGCTGCCCTTACGAGATGTTGCTGCGGAGCTCCTGCAGCAGCGTGCTGGACTCGGTGGCACTGCCCCGGGCACTGCCAGCTGACAGAGGGCCCCTCCTGGTGGCCCTGGTGCCCAGCTCCTCCTCCTCAGCCATGGCAGCCCTGTGTGTGTCCTGCAGGGAACAGGAGAACGGGAATTTAGGGTAAAAATGGGAATAAATCGCATTCTGGGTGCCCCTCCTGGTCGCCCTGGTGCCCAGCTCATCCTCCTCAGCCATGGCAGCCCTGTCCTGCTGGGAACAGGGACAATTTGGGGTAAAAAGGGGAGTAAATCCCATTCTGGGCTCTAATGGGAATCGTGGGCACGGACAGGGGCCACGGAAATGCGACAGGGAGACCGGCAGTGACCCCGGCAGGGCTGGGGACAGGGGGACAGCAGGACGGGGGGGCACCAGGAGACCAGGACAGGGGGACAGCAGGAGACCAGGACAGGGGGACAGCAGGACAGGGGGGCACCAGGAGACCAGGACAGGGGGACAGCAGGGACAGGGGGGCACCAGGACATAGGGACACCAGGACGGGGGGACAGAGGGACACCAGGACAGGGGGACAGCAGGAAGAGACCCACAGCGCCACCGGAAGAGACGCCCAGGGACGCGGGGCCATGAGGCCACCGGAAGCGACCCCCGGGGCCGCCGCCGCCCTCCGCGCCCTCCCCGCGGTACCGGGGCGCTCCCGGCGGCCCCGGCCCAGCGCGACCGCGGCGCTCCGACCGGACCGGTACCGGGGGCCGGGACCCGCCTGCCGGGGCCGAGCCCGGGGGTGTTCCGGGCTGTCCCGAGGGTGTCCGGGGTGTTCCGGGGATGTCCGGGGTGTACCCGGGGGTGTTCCGGGGGGGTCCTGGAGTGTTCCGGGGGTGTTCCGGGGGGTTCGGGGGTGTTCCGAGGGTGTCTCGGGGGTGTCCCCGTGGTGTCCCCGGGGGTGTCCCCAGGCTGTTCCGGGGGTGTCCCCAGGCCTGCCCCCCCTCCCCAGCCCCGCACCCACCTGGTCCCGTCCGGCTCGGGGGGCCCCGGGAGGGGGGGGGGGGGGAGGGGAGGGGTCCCGCCACGTGCCCCGCGCCCCCCGCGCGAACCGAAAGTGGACGCGCCCCTCGCTCGCCGCGCGCGCGGCCCCTTCTTTTTTCTGATTGGCTGCAACGGCGCTGGTCTGCCCGGATACGGCAGCACTCGCGGCTGTGATTGGCTGAGCCGTCCCCCCCTCCCCTCAGCTGCGGGTGAGCGCCCGGATGTGGCGGGGCGGGAGGGGCCGAAATCTGCCTGGCAACAGCGATCTGATTGGCCGGGGCGGGCGGCGCGAGGGGAGACGGGTGTGCGGCGAGTGTGCAAACGGGTCACGCGGGGCGGTCACGTGTGAGGGGGGTTGTGCAACGGGTGTGTGTCACGTGCGCGTGTCACGTGCGCGTGTGCAAGGGAGGGTGGCGCGGGGAGGTCACGTGGGGGGGTGGTGCAACGGGTGTGTCACGTGCGTGTGTCACGTGTGCAGGGAGTGTGCAAGACGCGTGCAAGAAGTGTGCAAGGAGAGCTCCGGAGCAGGAAAAGGAAAAAGAAAAGGAAAAGGAAAAGGATTTTCTTTGGATTGATTTCATCCCGCGGGTCACGCGCGTCCCGCAATTCCCAACTCCTGGAATTCCCAAATTTCTGAATTCCCGAATCCCGGATCTCCCGAATTCCCAAATCCTGGAAATCCCAAATTTCCAACTCCGGAATTGCCAAATTCCCAAATCCCAAAATTCCCGGGGCGTGCGAGACATGCAGGGAAGAGGATCTGGAGCTTCCCCACTTTTCCAGGGGCTCCTTTGGAATGGGGAAGGGGAAATCCCACATTCCCAGAGATTTTCGGGGAAGGGAAATCCCACATTCCCAGGGAATTTTTGGGGGAAGGGAAATCCCACATTCCCAAGGAATTTCGGGGAGCTTGCAGATTTTTATCGGGAAGGGGAGAACTGGAAATAGGGGTTTTAATTGCAGGAGGTGAGGCTGAGTCAGAGCCAGCTCAGGATTCGGAACCTTGCCGAGTTTGGGATTTTGGGATTGTGGGATTTTTTTGGGATTGTGGGATTTTTTGGGATTGTGGGATGGATGGGATCTCAAAGCTCATCTGGTCCCACCGTTTGGGCGGCTCCTGCTGGCCCAGGTGGCTCCAAAAGCTGCCCGAGCTGGGCTGGGGCAATTCCAGGGATGGGGCACCCATGGAAAAACCTGGGCCAGGGGAGGATTTATCCCAATTATCCACCTGGATCCCACTTTATTTCTGGGCAAAAACTTCTCCAGGAGCCCACAGGGATAAAACAGGGGAATAAAGGAGGGGAAAATAAAACGGATAAAATGGGGATAAAATGCCCAGCTGGAAGCAAACCCCGGGAAAAGAGGCAGCGCCGGGAATTTCCCCCAGACCCTTCCCGCGGTCCCGGCTCCGCCCGCGGCCCCCCGGGATTTGTTTGTCCCGGGATTTTCCGGGAATGAGCCTCGGGAAGCGGCGGCTGATGCAGGAAACAACTTTATTGATGGCAGGGAAAGCGGGGACAGGGACAGGGACGGGGACAGGGATGGCCCGGAATGGCCCGGGACACCCCGAACCCCGAAATCACCCGAGGGGACCCCAAAGCAGGAATCCCCCGTGGGATCCTAAAGCCCACAATCACCCGGGGCACCCCGAACCCATCACCCGGGGCACCCCACAGCCCCGATGCCCCCCAGCCCCATCACCCGGGGCACCCCACAGCCCCGATCCCCCCAGCCCCATCACCCGGGGCACCCCACAGCCCCGATCCCCCCAGCCCCATCACCCGGGGCACCCCACAGCCCCGATTTCCCCCCGGGACCCCGATCCCGCCCCGGCGCCCTTGGCCGAGCGCGGCGCTGCCGGGGGGGACAGCGGCGCTGCCGGCGCCGCTCAGGGCAGGGTCACGGATTTGGCATCGCCGCCGGGGAGGCGGATCTGGTGCGCCAGGCACGGCCCGTTGGGCTCCTTGCCGAAATCCACCAGGAAGTTCTTGTTGACGCTCAGGCCGCCCTTCTCCGTGTCCACGTCGAGCTGCAGCATCACCGAGCCCTCCCTGCGCGGGGACAGCGGCGGCTCAGGGCGACAGCGACCCCCGGGGCTGCCCCGAGCCCGCCCGGAGCTGCCACAGCAACCCCCGGCCCGCCCCGAGCCCGCCCCGAGCCGCCACAGCGACCCCCGGGCCCGGGGCCAGCGGCACGGGCTGGGATGGGGGCGGCTGGGGTCCGCAATTCCCGATGGAGGGGACAGGATGGGCACAGGGACACCTTTGGGTCCCCAAATCCCGATGGATGGGCACAGGGACGCCTTTGGGTCCCCAGCTCCCTCAGGACGGGCACGATTCCATCCAGGACGGGCTCGGCGCCGTTTCCCCTCCGCAGCTCCCCCAGGCTCGGCTCGGGCTCTGCCCGCCCAGGCCGGACCCCCTTGCGCTGAGCTCGGCCCGGGCTCTGCCCGATCCCGACCCGGCCGGCAGCGGCTCCGGGGCAGCCTCGGGGGGGTCGCGGCCCCTTCCCCGCTCCCACCGGGCCCGGCTAGCCTCGGGCAGCCTCGGGAGGGGCTCACTTGATCAGGCTGGGGTAGAACTGCCGGTCCCAGGTGCTGTAGAAGGAGTTGGTCACGTAGAGCCGCTTCCCGTCCAGGCTCAGCTGCAGCGCGGCGGGGCCGCCGTACACGCGCTTGCACTGGGACACAGGACTGGGGTTACTGGGGGCACTGGGGGCACTGGGACACAGGACTGAGGGCACTGGGGTTACTGGGGGCACTGGGACACAGGACTGGGGTTACTGGGGGCACTGGGGGCACTGGGACACACGGACTGAGGGCACTGGGGTTACTGGGGGCACTGGGACACAGGACTGGGGTTACTGGGGGCACTGGGGGCACTGGGACACAGGACTGGGGGCACTGGGGTTACTGGGGGCACTGGGACACAGGACTGGGGTTACTGGGGGCACTGGGGGCACTGGGACACAGGACTGGGGTTACTGGGGGCACTGGGGGCACTGGGACACACGGACTGAGGGCACTGGGGTTACTGGGGGCACTGGGACACAGGACTGGGGTTACTGGGGGCACTGGGGGCACTGGGACACAGGACTGGGGTTACTGGGGGCACTGGGGGCACTGGGACACACGGACTGAGGGCACTGGGGTTACTGGGGGCACTGGGACACAGGACTGGGGTTACTGGGGGCACTGGGGGCACTGGGACACAGGACTGGGGGCACTGGGGTTACTGGGGGCACTGGGACACAGGACTGGGGTTACTGGGGGCACTGGGGGCACTGGGACACAGGACTGGGGGCACTGGGGTTACTGGGGGCACTGGGACACACGGACTGAGGGCACTGGTGTTACTGGGGGCACTGGGACACAGGACTGGGGTTACTGGGGGCACTGGGGGCACTGGGACACACGGACTGGGGGCACTGGGGTTACTGGGGGCACTGAGACACAGGACTGGGGTTACTGGGGGCACTGGGACACACGGACCGGGGGCACTGGGGGCGCTGGGACTGGATTCCAGCAGGGGCACTGAGAGCAGGCTCAGGCTCATGGGCAGGTGAGCACACACTCACACTCAGGTGAGCACACACACTCACACTCAGGTGAGCACACACACACTCGCGCACAGTCCCACACTCACGCTCACCCCTGGTCCCCCCCCCAGCCCCGCCCAGGCGCGCCGGCCCCGCCCCGCTCACCTTGACCACCAGCGGCTCGGGCTGGCACTTGAGCTCCTCGTCCCTGCACACGGTCACGGGGCCCCCTCGCAGGATGCTGCCCCCCACGAACACCTGCAAGGGCCGCGCTGGCACACGAGCGTTCCCCGGCCCGGCCCCCCGGGCCCCCCGGCCCCGCTCGGCCCCCCGGCCCGGCCCTGCCCCTCACCTGCCCCACCAGCCGCGGCTTGCAGCTCCGCGACAGCTCGTACTGCCGGATGTCCCCGTGCAGCCAATTGCACACGTACAGGAACCGGTCGTCCTGGCTGATGACGAGGTCCACGATGAAGGCTGCGGGCAGAGCCGGGGCTCAGGGGCACGGCCGGCACCGGGGGAGCCCACACGGGCCGGGCCTGAGCTGGGCTTTGGGGCAGGGACCAGGACTTTGGGCTCGGTCAGCATTCGGGCTCAGTAATCATTTGGGGTCAGCCCTGATTTGGGGTCAGTCAGGAGTCGGGGTCACCCCGCAGGATTCGGGGTCTCCCAGCCGGCTCTGGGGTCGCCCCGCAGGCCGTGCCCGGCTGCAGAGCTCGCCCAGCCAACAGGAATGCCACCCCCGAGGGCACACGCACCCGGCATCTTGGGCATGATCCAGCCCGACACGTCCTTGGCCGGGATCCGGATCACCTCCTCCACGGCCCAGTTGTCTCTCTGCACAGGGACACCGAGCCCGGCTCAGCCCGCGCTGCCCCGCCCCGCCCCGAGCCGAGCCGAGCCGGGCACGGCGGGCTCAGCCCCCGCACCCTCCCCGGCCCCGCTCCCGCTCCCCGCCGCCCCGCACTCGCCTCGCAGGATTTGTAGAAGCGGAAAATGGCCCCGCTCAGGGCACAGCCCACGTAGCCCTCGGCGGCCTCGGGGTTGTGCAGGAAGCGCACGGTCATGGGCAGAGAATCCTCGCCCAGGTCGAAGCACTGCGTCAGGCTGCGGCACGACAGGTTCCACACGTTCAGGCGGCGGCCGAAGACCCCTGCGGGACACGGGGGAGAGGCTGGGGGCGGCCGGGGAGAGACCCCCGAGGGGCTCCTGGGGGGCATCGGCACGGGAAGGGCAGGAACCGGGGAGGGGAACTGGGAAATGCAGGAACAGGGGAGTGGGAACTGGGAAATGCGGGAACCGGCGAACTGGGAAATGCAGGAATTGGGAAATGCGGGAACTGGGAAATGCAGGAATTGGGAAATGCGGGAACTGGGGAGATCACAGAGAAATGCAGGATTTGGGGACAACACAGAGAAATGCAGATTTTGGGGCAGCAGGACCCTGCCCACCCGGGGTTCCACCCGCTGCCGCCCGCGTGTCCCCACCTTTCTTGAGGTCATCGGGGTTGAAGCCGCGCCCGGCCACTCTGGGCACCATCCCGGCCGAGCTGACCAGGACGTTGTGCCGGGCCTGGTACCAGAAGTCGTGCCCGGTCGGGGGAGCCTCACACTCGTTCTCCCAGTTGCCCTTCAGCTCGAAGGTCTCTCCGTCCAGCACCACGAAGCCACCTGGGACACACGAGGGACGGGCGGGGACAAATCCAGGATTCTGCATTTCCAGCAGGACCCCCGGGGTGGGAATTCGGACAGGGAAATGGGAATTTGGGCAGGGACATGGGAATCCCGGCAGGGACACGGGAATCCGGGCAGGGACATGGGAATTCCAATAGGGAAATGGGAATTCGGGCAGGGAAAATTCACCTTTGCCGTGGCCAGCGGCGTCGCCCATGTTGGCCACCAGGACGTCGCCGTTGGGCAGGGGGTGGGTGACGGACAGGTAGCCCTTGTTGCACTTCCAGAACACATCCACGGGCTCGATCATCTGCACGAGCCAGCGCCAATTTCAGCCTCTGCCTGCTCGGCACCTTTCCCGGCCGTACCACAGAATCCATCCATCCATCCATCCATCCATCCTCCCTCCCTCGCTGCCCCGGCTCCCCCGGCCGTACCTTGCAGATGCGCGGCGCCCGGCACTGGGAGCCCACATCCACGACGTAGATGCGGGAGGAGATGAGGCACGGCAGCACCAGCTTGGTCCTTTTGGCCGCGGCACCGCCGTCGAAGCAGCCGCAGGCGGGGCCCCAGCCCGCGCAGTGCAGCTCGTCCTTGAGGTTGGGCATGGGCAGCCGGTGGATCACCTGGGCACGGCCAAGGCAGCTCAGGCCGGGCCGAGCCGGGACAGCCCGCGGGGAGCGGCCGCGGGGCCGGGGGAGCCCCGGAGAGGGGCCGGGAGAGACCCCGGAATTGGGGAGCCCCGGAGACGATTTGGGGAGCCCCGGAGAGGGGCCAGGAGAGACCCCGGGATTTGGGGAGCCCCGGAGAGGGGCTGGGGCGGCCGGGAACAGACGGCACAAAGTGACAAAGGTTTTCCTCGGTTCCCCGGCACAAAGAGCTGCCCCGGCGGCCCCGGAGGGCTCGGGGGGCGCAGCCCCGGCTCGGTCCCGCCCCGGGAGCCCGGCACGGCTCGGTACCTGGCCGTAGTGGCAGGAGCGCGGGTTGAGGTCCACGGTGGCCAGGAAATCGGGCTGCTCGATGCCGGTGCTCCTGTAGGTGCAGGTCACGTAGGCGACCTCCTCCCGCGGGGCTGGGGACACAAGAGCGGCTCGAACCGCGCCGAGAGCCCCGAACGGCACCGGGAGAGCCGCGGGCAGCTCTCCGCGATGGCCGCCCCGGTTTCGGGCTGCTGCCGTTCCCTGCCGCTCCCCCCGCGCCGCTCCCGAGCCGGGAACGAGCAGGAGCGACCTCCGGCAGCCCTGGCCGAGGGGCCCGGCACCGACCCCGAGCTCGGGGGACCCCAGAGAGCCCAAACCCCCCCCGGCCCAGCCCCGCCGCAGGGGCAGCACTCGCCTTTCAGCGCGTCGGGGCACGAGGGGTACTCGTAGCACGGAGCTCTGCATCTGTCTGGGGAGCAGAGGGGACACCGTGAGCCCGGCCCGGGCCCGCACCGAGCCCGCTCCGGAGGGGCCCTCCCAGCCCAGGGACCCCCGGGGCCACCGCGGGGACGGGACAGAGCCCGGACGGGACGGGACGGAGCCGGGACAGGGACAGAGCTGTCACAGGACAGGGAGAGAGCTGTCACCCGGAGCTGGCCCAGGACAGGGACAGAGCTGTCACCCGGAGGTGGCACAGGACAGGGACAGAGCTGTCACCCGGAGCCGGGACACGCTGGCAGCTCCAGCTCGGACAATCCCTCTGGATCCCGGGTCCCCGGGGCAGGGCAGGGCCCCCAGCAGCCCCCGAGGTCTCGCAGCAGCTCCGGGAGCAGCGGCCCCGCGGGCAGAGCTCGGGCCCGGCTCCCTGCTCGTGCCCGGGGCACAGAGGCACCTGTGCCAGCTGTGCCCAGGTGTGCCCAGGGAATGCCCAGGTGTGTGTGCCCAGGTGTGTGTGCCCAGGGAATGCCCAAGTGTCCCCAGCTGTGCCCGGAGCCGGTCTCGGGCCGGCGCTGCGGGCCCGGGGCTCGGCGGCAGCCGCGGGGGTCCCTTACCCATGGCTGCAGCTCTGGGGGTCGCGGCGCTGGCGGCGGACGAAGGAGCCGGAGCTGAGGGGCAGCTGCTGCTGTCTCGGGGCTGGAGCGGCTGTGCCGTGCCCTGGCTGCTCCCGGGGGCCTTTTATCCCCGCCGAGGGCCGGCGGGAGCGCGGCCAAGCCCAGGGAGGGGCTGCCCAGCGCTTGGGAGGGGCCGGCCCCGCGCTGCGGCTTCTTTCCTCCTCCCCGCCGCCAATCTGCGCCCAAATCTGCTGCTCGCTGCAGCTCCCGAAGCCTCAAAGCCCGGGGCCGGCCCCGGCCGAGCCCGCCTCGCCCCGCACGGAGCGGCTGCAGCGCCCGCAGCGCCCCCGGCCCGGCCCGGGCACCCCCAAACCGCTCCTGCTCCCGACAGGGGCACCCCGAGCCCAGCGCCAGCCCGGGGCTCCCGGGGGTCCCCGTTGGCCCCGCAGGGTCCCCGAGCGGGCTCTGCCGGGGACGGGAGTTTGGGAGCCCGGGGACACCGGGACGGGCTCGGGGACAGCGGGACGGGCTCAGGGACACGGGGACGGGCTCGGGGACACCGGGATGGTCTCGGGGACAGCGGGATGCGCCCGGGGACGGGGACAGACCCAGGGGACACCGGGGGCCCTCAGGAAATGCCCCCCGAGCCCCCCTGGGGCAGCTGCAGCCAGGGCAGGACACGGGGCGGCCTCCATGGGTGGCGCCTCTGGATGGGGACCTGGGGTCAGCGGGGGACAAGGGGGATTTGGGGAGCTCGGCTCTGGCAATTGGGGCTGGAAGCATCACCCGGGACTTTCCCCAACCCTCTGGTCACCCCTAAGTGTCCCCCAGGCCCTGGGCCATGCCCAACCCCAGCCCCGGGTGCCACCAGCAGCGCAAAGTGGCACCAGCCGGGCTGGATTTGACCCAAACTGGGCTGAAGCGTCCCCAAAGGAGCCGAGATCCCGCTCCAGGCCCCGAGGGCCCGCAGCAGGGTCCCCTCCCGAGGCCACAGCCAGGGACACTCAGCGCCCCGGAATGCGGCTCCAGCCCCGGGGAGGGCGCCGGGACACGGAATTGCTGCCGCCAGCAGCGCGGGGACACCGCCCGGCCCGGCGCCCGGGGACCGGGGACGGCCCCACAGCGGGGACAGCTCTGCCCCCCGGCCGCTCCGGGACAGCCCCGGCACCGGGCACCGGGCACCGGGCACAGGGCATCGGACAGCGAGCACAGGGCACCGGGCAGCGAGCACAGGGCAGGGGGTACAGGGCACCGGGCACCGGGCAGCGAGCACAGGGCACCAGGCAGCGAGCACAGGGCAGGGGGTACAGGGCACCGGGCACCGGGCAGCGAGCACCGGGCACCAGGCAGCGAGCACAGGGCAGGGGGTACAGGGCACCGGGCACCGGGCAGCGAGCACAGGGCACCAGGCAGCGAGCACAGGGCAGGGGGTACAGGGCACCGGGCAGCGAGCACAGGGCAGGGGGTACAGGGCACAGGGCACCGGGCAGCGAGCACAGGGCAGGGGGTACAGGGCACAGGGCAGCGAGCACAGGGCAGGGGGTACAGGGCACCAGGCAGCGGGCACAGGGCACCAGGCAGCGGGCAGCGAGCACAGGGCACCAGGCAGCGGGCACAGGGCACCAGGCAGCGGGCACAGGGCAGGGGGTACAGGGCAGGGGGTACAGGGCACAGGGCACCGGGTACAGGGCACAGGGCACAGGGTAGCGCCTCCCAGGCCTTCTCTGCGCACTGCCAGCGGCAAAATCATGGAAGACGATCGGGTTTGGGGTGGAAAAGTACAGAAGAGGCTCTGTCCCGGGGTCGCCCTTGGCCTCCAGCCCCACCTTGGTGTCCCCTTGGTGTCCCCTGCGCTGTCCCCACGTGCCCGCTCCTCCGTCCCCTGGCGCTGCACACCCGCTCATTAGCCAGCTCATTAGCCCGCCCCTCATTAGCCAGCTCATTAGCCCGCCCCTCATTAAGGAGCCGCGCTGTTCCCGGAGGCTTCCCGAGCTGACGTCGCTCGCGCGTCCCCGCGGCGCTGATAACAGCGAGATAAGCGCGGGCTCAGCGCAGCGCGCGTGGCCGCAGGACAAGCCCGGCACCCTCCGGCCGCGGCCCCCGCCCCGCCGGCCGCTCCGGCTCCTCCGGCCCCGCCGGGCTTGGGGAACGCGCCGAGACGGGCCCCGCTCCGCGCCACCTCGGACAGCTCCCGGCTCCGGCTGCGGCCCCGGCGAGGCTTCGGCTTCCCCTGAGGCTGCCGCAGCGCCGTCGGGGCTCCTTCAGCGCCTCCCGCTCCTAAATGGCGATTCCCTGCGCTTTTGGCCCATTCCCCGTCCTCCGTTCCCGGCCTCGGCCTCAGCCGGGCGCTGAGCACCGGCAGACTTCGGGGAAACGTTTGGTTCACGCACGGAGACCCAAATCGCGCTGCTCGTTCCTCCCCGGGGGCTGCAATTCCACCCAGGAGCGGCCCCGGGGGCTCCGCAGCGTTGCCGGCTCTCCCATCAGAAAACCTCGAGCTCAAATTCCCTTCCGAGCCACGAATTCCCTCATTTTCTGATGATTCTGATGTGGGAAAAGGGCGATTTTTGGGAGCTGGCTCCCGAGTTCACCGGAAAATGTGACAAACCCCGAAATTCCCCGGGCAGTGGAAGGCAGGTGACGCTGGGAGTTTGTTCCCCCCTCCTCCACCAGAAAAAAAACAGGGAATAAATCACATTCGGGGGAAACTGTGAGCTTTTCCTTGGTACCAAACCCGGGGAGGGGCTCCGCTGCAGCGGGAGCGGGGCCGCGATCCCCCGGGTCGGGCTTGGAACGGCACCGAGAGAGGAGATTAATCGCTGTCGCTGTCCCTGTCCCCCTGTCCCCCTGTCCCCCTGCCACTGTCCCTGTCCCCCTGTCACTGTCCCTGTCCCCCTGTCACTGTCGCTGTCCCTGTCCCCCTGTCCCCCTGTCACTGTCCCTGTCACCCTGTCACTGTCGCTGTCCCGGTCCCCCTGTCCCCGTTGCTGTCCCTGTCCCCGTCCCTGTCCGTGCCGAGGGGGACACGCGGGGGGCCCGAACCCCGAACTCCCTCGGGGTCGTTCCAGGGCCCACCCGGGCTCCCCGCACCAGCAGGAAGAGCCGCCCGGGAGGGGCCGCTGCCCTGGGCCGGGTCCCAAAGCTCCCAAAGCTTTGAAGCTTTTGGGGCGAGCAGCCCCCGAGGAGCCGCCGCAGGCCGAGATAATTCCAGGGCGTCTCTCGCTCCTCTGGATCCGCTTGGAATGAGGGACTTGAAAGGCTCGGGGTGGCCTTTCCTCGCTCCACGGGGCAGGAATGTCCAGCTCCAGAGGCTTTCGGGATGGGCGGGACAGATCCCAGATGAATCCCTTCCAAACTGGGGGAGATGAACGCGATCTGCAGTGTCAGGAACGGAGAAATCTGATTTTCCCGGATTATGGGAAGGGGGGATGAGCAGGAGAAGCCGGGAAACTTCCCGAACCGGGCTGGGGGGACGCTGCCCCCACCTCTGGTCATGGAAAAGCCGCAGGTGAGCGCAGGGAGAACCAGCCCGGCTCACCGGGGCGCAGGGAGGGGCAGGAAGTAATCGCAGCCCTTATCAGCAACTTTATCTTATCAGCCGCAGCTTTATCTCCTCCCGGCCAGGCTCACCACGGGAATTTCGAGCTCTCCCAAACGCTCATTTGCTGCGGTTTTTGTAGGATTCGCTGATTTTGGGGGGATTGAGGAACTGGATTTGATGTTCGGAAATAGCGCTGAGTGCTAAAGGGACCTTTAGGAGAATTCCAGAATTATTTGGGTTTGGAAATTGCACCGAGTGTTAAAGGGACCCTTACGAGAATTCCAGGATTTCTGGGGTTGGAAAATCCCTCCAGGATCATCCAGTCCAACGGGGGACGAATCGCCCCCGGTCACCCAGAAAAACGTCCGGGAATTCTCCAGGGGTGGCCTCTCCGAACCTCCCCGGGCAGCCCCTGCCGAGGCCTTTTTCCTTTCTTTCCAGGAAGAATTTCCCCAGATTTACCACCCTGAGCCCCCGCTGGGGCAGGTCGAGGCCCTTCCCTCTGGTCCGGGCCCCATTCGGGCATCAGATCCCAAATCCCTCCGGGCAGATCGCAAATTGCCCGGGATCCCCCTTTGATCCAGGCGGAGTTCCCGGTGTCCCCTGGGTCTGTCCCCGTCCCCGGGATCCCCTGAGCAGCTCCCCGAACCCATCCCGGTGTCCCCGAGCCCGTCCCCGTGTCCCCGGACCCATCCCGGTGTCCCCGGGCCCGTCCCGGTGTCCCCGGGCTCCCAAACTCCCGTCCCCGGCAGAGCCCGCTCGGGGACCCTGCGGGGCCAACGGGGACCCCCGGGAGCCCCGGGCTGGCGCTGGGCTCGGGGTGCCCCTGTCGGGAGCAGGAGCGGTTTGGGGGTGCCCGGGCCGGGCCGGGGGCGCTGCGGGCGCTGCAGCCGCTCCGTGCGGGGCGAGGCGGGCTCGGCCGGGGCCGGCCCCGGGCTTTGAGGCTTCGGGAGCTGCAGCGAGCAGCAGATTTGGGCGCAGATTGGCGGCGGGGAGGAGGAAAGAAGCCGCAGCGCGGGGCCGGCCCCTCCCAAGCGCTGGGCAGCCCCTCCCTGGGCTTGGCCGCGCTCCCGCCGGCCCTCGGCGGGGATAAAAGGCCCCCGGGAGCAGCCAGGGCACGGCACAGCCGCTCCAGCCCCGAGACAGCAGCAGCTGCCCCTCAGCTCCGGCTCCTTCGTCCGCCGCCAGCGCCGCGACCCCCAGAGCTGCAGCCATGGGTAAGGGACCCCCGCGGCTGCCGCCGAGCCCCGGGCCCGCAGCGCCGGCCCGAGACCGGCTCCGGGCACAGCTGGGGACACTTGGGCATTCCCTGGGCACACACACCTGGGCACACACACCTGGGCATTCCCTGGGCACACCTGGGCACAGCTGGCACAGGTGCCTCTGTGCCCCGGGCACGAGCAGGGAGCCGGGCCCGAGCTCTGCCCGCGGGGCCGCTGCTCCCGGAGCTGCTGCGAGACCTCGGGGGCTGCTGGGGGCCCTGCCCTGCCCCGGGGACCCGGGATCCAGAGGGATTGTCCGAGCTGGAGCTGCCAGCGTGTCCCGGCTCCGGGTGACAGCTCTGTCCCTGTCCTGTGCCACCTCCGGGTGACAGCTCTGTCCCTGTCCTGGGCCAGCTCCGGGTGACAGCTCTCTCCCTGTCCTGTGACAGCTCTGTCCCTGTCCCGGCTCCGTCCCGTCCCGTCCGGGCTCTGTCCCGTCCCCGCGGTGGCCCCGGGGGTCCCTGGGCTGGGAGGGCCCCTCCGGAGCGGGCTCGGTGCGGGCCCGGGCCGGGCTCACGGTGTCCCCTCTGCTCCCCAGACAGATGCAGAGCTCCGTGCTACGAGTACCCCTCGTGCCCCGACGCGCTGAAAGGCGAGTGCTGCCCCTGCGGCGGGGCTGGGCCGGGGGGGGTTTGGGCTCTCTGGGGTCCCCCGAGCTCGGGGTCGGTGCCGGGCCCCTCGGCCAGGGCTGCCGGAGGTCGCTCCTGCTCGTTCCCGGCTCGGGAGCGGCGCGGGGGGAGCGGCAGGGAACGGCAGCAGCCCGAAACCGGGGCGGCCATCGCGGAGAGCTGCCCGCGGCTCTCCCGGTGCCGTTCGGGGCTCTCGGCGCGGTTCGAGCCGCTCTTGTGTCCCCAGCCCCGCGGGAGGAGGTCGCCTACGTGACCTGCACCTACAGGAGCACCGGCATCGAGCAGCCCGATTTCCTGGCCACCGTGGACCTCAACCCGCGCTCCTGCCACTACGGCCAGGTACCGAGCCGTGCCGGGCTCCCGGGGCGGGACCGAGCCGGGGCTGCGCCCCCCGAGCCCTCCGGGGCCGCCGGGGCAGCTCTTTGTGCCGGGGAACCGAGGAAAACCTTTGTCACTTTGTGCCGTCTGTTCCCGGCCGCCCCAGCCCCTCTCCGGGGCTCCCCAAATCCCGGGGTCTCTCCTGGCCCCTCTCCGGGGCTCCCCAAATCGTCTCCGGGGCTCCCCAATTCCGGGGTCTCTCCCGGCCCCTCTCCGGGGCTCCCCCGGCCCCGCGGCCGCTCCCCGCGGGCTGTCCCGGCTCGGCCCGGCCTGAGCTGCCTTGGCCGTGCCCAGGTGATCCACCGGCTGCCCATGCCCAACCTCAAGGACGAGCTGCACTGCGCGGGCTGGGGCCCCGCCTGCGGCTGCTTCGACGGCGGTGCCGCGGCCAAAAGGACCAAGCTGGTGCTGCCGTGCCTCATCTCCTCCCGCATCTACGTCGTGGATGTGGGCTCCCAGTGCCGGGCGCCGCGCATCTGCAAGGTACGGCCGGGGGAGCCGGGGCAGCGAGGGAGGGAGGATGGATGGATGGATGGATGGATGGATTCTGTGGTACGGCCGGGAAAGGTGCCGAGCAGGCAGAGGCTGAAATTGGCGCTGGCTCGTGCAGATGATCGAGCCCGTGGATGTGTTCTGGAAGTGCAACAAGGGCTACCTGTCCGTCACCCACCCCCTGCCCAACGGCGACGTCCTGGTGGCCAACATGGGCGACGCCGCTGGCCACGGCAAAGGTGAATTTTCCCTGCCCGAATTCCCATTTCCCTATTGGAATTCCCATGTCCCTGCCCGGATTCCCGTGTCCCTGCCGGGATTCCCATGTCCCTGCCCAAATTCCCATTTCCCTGTCCGAATTCCCACCCCGGGGGTCCTGCTGGAAATGCAGAATCCTGGATTTGTCCCCGCCCGTCCCTCGTGTGTCCCAGGTGGCTTCGTGGTGCTGGACGGAGAGACCTTCGAGCTGAAGGGCAACTGGGAGAACGAGTGTGAGGCTCCCCCGACCGGGCACGACTTCTGGTACCAGGCCCGGCACAACGTCCTGGTCAGCTCGGCCGGGATGGTGCCCAGAGTGGCCGGGCGCGGCTTCAACCCCGATGACCTCAAGAAAGGTGGGGACACGCGGGCGGCAGCGGGTGGAACCCCGGGTGGGCAGGGTCCTGCTGCCCCAAAATCTGCATTTCTCTGTGTTGTCCCCAAATCCTGCATTTCTCTGTGATCTCCCCAGTTCCCGCATTTCCCAATTCCTGCATTTCCCAGTTCCCGCATTTCCCAATTCCTGCATTTCCCAGTTCGCCGGTTCCCGCATTTCCCAGTTCCCACTCCCCTGTTCCTGCATTTCCCAGTTCCCCTCCCCGGTTCCTGCCCTTCCCGTGCCGATGCCCCCCAGGAGCCCCTCGGGGGTCTCTCCCCGGCCGCCCCCAGCCTCTCCCCCGTGTCCCGCAGGGGTCTTCGGCCGCCGCCTGAACGTGTGGAACCTGTCGTGCCGCAGCCTGACGCAGTGCTTCGACCTGGGCGAGGATTCTCTGCCCATGACCGTGCGCTTCCTGCACAACCCCGAGGCCGCCGAGGGCTACGTGGGCTGTGCCCTGAGCGGGGCCATTTTCCGCTTCTACAAATCCTGCGAGGCGAGTGCGGGGCGGCGGGGAGCGGGAGCGGGGCCGGGGAGGGTGCGGGGGCTGAGCCCGCCGTGCCCGGCTCGGCTCGGCTCGGGGCGGGGCGGGGCAGCGCGGGCTGAGCCGGGCTCGGTGTCCCTGTGCAGAGAGACAACTGGGCCGTGGAGGAGGTGATCCGGATCCCGGCCAAGGACGTGTCGGGCTGGATCATGCCCAAGATGCCGGGTGCGTGTGCCCTCGGGGGTGGCATTCCTGTTGGCTGGGCGAGCTCTGCAGCCGGGCACGGCCTGCGGGGCGACCCCAGAGCCGGCTGGGAGACCCCGAATCCTGCGGGGTGACCCCGACTCCTGACTGACCCCAAATCAGGGCTGACCCCAAATGATTACTGAGCCCGAATGCTGACCGAGCCCAAAGTCCTGGTCCCTGCCCCAAAGCCCAGCTCAGGCCCGGCCCGTGTGGGCTCCCCCGGTGCCGGCCGTGCCCCTGAGCCCCGGCTCTGCCCGCAGCCTTCATCGTGGACCTCGTCATCAGCCAGGACGACCGGTTCCTGTACGTGTGCAATTGGCTGCACGGGGACATCCGGCAGTACGAGCTGTCGCGGAGCTGCAAGCCGCGGCTGGTGGGGCAGGTGAGGGGCAGGGCCGGGCCGGGGGGCCGAGCGGGGCCGGGGGGCCCGGGGGGCCGGGCCGGGGAACGCTCGTGTGCCAGCGCGGCCCTTGCAGGTGTTCGTGGGGGGCAGCATCCTGCGAGGGGGCCCCGTGACCGTGTGCAGGGACGAGGAGCTCAAGTGCCAGCCCGAGCCGCTGGTGGTCAAGGTGAGCGGGGCGGGGCCGGCGCGCCTGGGCGGGGCTGGGGGGGGACCAGGGGTGAGCGTGAGTGTGGGACTGTGCGCGAGTGTGTGTGTGCTCACCTGAGTGTGAGTGTGTGTGCTCACCTGAGTGTGAGTGTGTGCTCACCTGCCCATGAGCCTGAGCCTGCTCTCAGTGCCCCTGCTGGAATCCAGTCCCAGCGCCCCCAGTACCCCCGGTCCGTGTGTCCCAGTGCCCCCAGTAACCCCAGTCCTGTGTCTCAGTGCCCCCAGTAACCCCAGTGCCCCCAGTCCTGTGTCCCAGTGCCCCCAGTGCCCCCAGCAACCCCAGTCCTGTGTCCCAGTGCCCCCAGTAACCCCAGTGCCCTCAGTCCGTGTGTCCCAGTGCCCCCAGTAACCCCAGTGCCCCCGGTCCGTGTGTCCCAGTGCCCCCAGTAACCCCAGTCCTGTGTCCCAGTGCCCCCAGTAACACCAGTGCCCTCAGTCCTGTGTCCCAGTGCCCCCAGTGCCCCCAGTGCCCCCAGTCCTGTGTCCCAGTGCCCCCAGTGCCCCCAGTAACCCCAGTCCTGTGTCCCAGTGCCCCCAGTAACCCCAGTAACCCCAGTCCTGTGTCCCAGTGCCCCCAGTAACCCCAGTGCCCTCAGTCCTGTGTCCCAGTGCCCCCAGTGCCCCCAGTAACCCCAGTCCTGTGTCCCAGTGCAAGCGCGTGTACGGCGGCCCCGCCGCGCTGCAGCTGAGCCTGGACGGGAAGCGGCTCTACGTGACCAACTCCTTCTACAGCACCTGGGACCGGCAGTTCTACCCCAGCCTGATCAAGTGAGCCCCTCCCGAGGCTGCCCGAGGCTAGCCGGGCCCGGTGGGAGCGGGGAAGGGGCCGCGACCCCCCCGAGGCTGCCCCGGAGCCGCTGCCGGCCGGGTCGGGATCGGGCAGAGCCCGGGCCGAGCTCAGCGCAAGGGGGTCCGGCCTGGGCGGGCAGAGCCCGAGCCGAGCCTGGGGGAGCTGCGGAGGGGAAACGGCGCCGAGCCCGTCCTGGATGGAATCGTGCCCGTCCTGAGGGAGCTGGGGACCCAAAGGCGTCCCTGTGCCCATCCATCGGGATTTGGGGACCCAAAGGTGTCCCTGTGCCCATCCTGTCCCCTCCATCGGGAATTGCGGACCCCAGCCGCCCCCATCCCAGCCCGTGCCGCTGGCCCCGGGCCCGGGGGTCGCTGTGGCAGCTCCGGGCGGGCTCGGGGCAGCCCCGGGGGTCGCTGTCGCCCTGAGCCGCCGCTGTCCCCGCGCAGGGAGGGCTCGGTGATGCTGCAGCTCGACGTGGACACGGAGAAGGGCGGCCTGAGCGTCAACAAGAACTTCCTGGTGGATTTCGGCAAGGAGCCCAACGGGCCGTGCCTGGCGCACCAGATCCGCCTCCCCGGCGGCGATGCCAAATCCGTGACCCTGCCCTGAGCGGCGCCGGCAGCGCCGCTGTCCCCCCCGGCAGCGCCGCGCTCGGCCAAGGGCGCCGGGGCGGGATCGGGGTCCCGGGGGGAAATCGGGGCTGTGGGGTGCCCCGGGTGATGGGGCTGGGGGGATCGGGGCTGTGGGGTGCCCCGGGTGATGGGGCTGGGGGGCATCGGGGCTGTGGGGTGCCCCGGGTGATGGGTTCGGGGTGCCCCGGGTGATTGTGGGCTTTAGGATCCCACGGGGGATTCCTGCTTTGGGGTCCCCTCGGGTGATTTCGGGGTTCGGGGTGTCCCGGGCCATTCCGGGCCATCCCTGTCCCCGTCCCTGTCCCTGTCCCCGCTTTCCCTGCCATCAATAAAGTTGTTTCCTGCATCAGCCGCCGCTTCCCGAGGCTCATTCCCGGAAAATCCCGGGACAAACAAATCCCGGGGGGCCGCGGGCGGAGCCGGGACCGCGGGAAGGGTCTGGGGGAAATTCCCGGCGCTGCCTCTTTTCCCGGGGTTTGCTTCCAGCTGGGCATTTTATCCCCATTTGTCATCAATTTCCCCCCTATTTTTCTCGATTTTATATTTCTATTTTCCCGCTATTTTCTCCCTATTTTTTCTTCTTTTTTATCTTTATTCTTCTCTATTTCCCCTCGATTTTATCCATATTTTACCACTATTTTATCCCTACTTAATTTGTATTTTATTCCTATTCTATCCCCATTTTATCCCTAGCTTATCTTTAGGCAACAAAAGAAGTGGGAAAAATTTCAGAAAATGACGTTTTTTTAACCAAAACTGCCAAAAGTGCCCAAAAACCTTTAAAAAAAGGGAATTTCAGCTGCTGGAAGGAGAATTTTATTGTGAGTTTCGATTTTTGATCAGAAATCTCAGAGATGATTTTTAGGAGAGGCTGCTCCGTGAGCAGATGAAGCCCCAGGCACCCCAAATTCCCTTGGAAAAGGAATGGAGAGAGGAAAGGTGTGTGGAAAAAATGGGATAAATCCTGAATTTCCTGGGATCAAAGGCAGGTGGTGGAGGTGCAGTACCCACATTCCCAAATATTCCCAAATATTCTGTCGTCCAGGGAAATCAGGATATCCATGATCAGCTCTTCTCGAGGGAATTCCAGAGGAAAATCAGGGAATGGGAGCAGAGAATTCCGGCGGGCTCACAGCCAGATGTCGGAGGTGCAGTCCCCCCCCGGGTAGCGCACCTCGTGCGCCAGGCAGGGCCCGCCCGGCTCCTTCCCGAAATCCAGCAGGAATTCGGGATTGACGGCCAGGCCCCCCCGCGCCGTGTCCACGTCCAGCTGCAGCAGCACCGAGCCCTCCCTGCAGCAATTGAACAAAAATAACGGGGGCTGCGACTAAAACCGAACTAATAATGAATTAATAACCCAAAATTCATCCCAAAATTCCCCATCAAAACCCCCCCTACATTTGGAATTACCAACTAATTAATACCAATTAATAACACATTATGAATCAATTATAAACCAATTAAAAACCAATTAGTTTAAATGCCATTTAACAATCAACTAATAATCAATTAACCAATCAATAGCCAATTAATAATCAGCAACCAATAAGAATCAACAACCAGTTATAAACCAATTAATGATCAATTAATAACCAATTAATAACTGATCAATAATCAGTAACTAATAATAACCAACAACTAACTGTTAACCAATTTTAACCAATTATTACCCAATAAACACCCAACCAATACCCAATAAATACCCAGCCAATACCCAATCAATACCCAACCGATACCCAGCCAATACCCAGCTGATAGGCAGTTATTGATCGGGAGGGCTCACTTGAGCAGGCCGGGGTAGAACTGCCGGTCCCAGGCGATACCCAATCAATACCCAATCAGTACCCAATCAATACCCGGCCAATACCCAGCTGATAGGCTGTTATTGATCATTATGTCTCACTTGAGCAGGCCGGGGTAGAACTGCTGGTCCCAGGTGATACCCAGCCAATACCCAATCAATACCCAATCAATACCCAATCAATACCTGGCCAATACCCAGCCGATAGGCTGTTATTGATCATTATGTCTCACTTGAGCAGGCCGGGGTAGAACTGCCGGTCCCAGGTGATACCCAATCAGTACCCAATCAGTACCCAATCAATACCCGGCCAATACCCAGCTGATAGGCAGTTATAGATCATTATGTCTCACTTGAGCAGGCCGGGGTAGAACTGCTGGTCCCAGGTGATACCCAATCAGTACCCAATCAGTACCCAATCAATACCCGGCCAATACCCAGCTGATAGGCAGTTATAGATCATTATGTCTCACTTGAGCAGGCCGGGGTAGAACTGCCGGTCCCAGGTGATACCCAATCAGTACCCAATCAGTACCCAATCAATACCCGGCCAATACCCAGCTGATAGGCAGTTATAGATCATTATGTCTCACTTGAGCAGGCCGGGGTAGAACTGCCGGTCCCAGGCGCTGAACAGCGATGTGGTCACGTAGAGCCGGCGCCCGTCCAGGCTGAGCTGCAGCATCTGCGGCCCCCCCGGGATCCGCTTCCCCTGAATTGGGAAAAACCATCCTGGAGTCGGGAATGGCCAGGCCCCAGATTTGGGGAGAAAATGGAATTTTGGGGTAAAAACCATCCAGGGGCTCCAAAATCCCAGAGTTGAGAATGGCCAACCCCCAGCTTTAGGGAGAAATTTTTTTCCCCAAATTTCTTAATTCCACGATTTTTTTCTGAGGGAAAATTGGGATTTCTGGAATGAAACCCATCCCTGAGGAAGAAAAATCCAGGTGGGAACAACCTCAGGAGGGGTTATGGATGTCGGGAATTTCCAAAAATCCAGGAAGAGTCGGGGAAAAAAATTTGGGAATCTTCACCTGGATCACGCACGGCTCCGGCTGATCCTGCAATTCCTGATCCTCCACTACGGTCACAGCTCCCCCTTTGGAGATGCTGCCTCCCAGAAAAACCTGGAAAACCGTTAAAATCCATGGAAAATCTGAATGAATCCCTTCAAAACCGAGGGAATTGGGTTTTTTGGGAATTTCCTCCTCACCTGCCCCACCAGTTTGGGGTTTTTGGGGTCGGAGATGTCGTACTGCCGCACGTCCCCGTGCAGCCAGTTGCTGAAGTACAGGAATCTGTCGTCCAGGGAAATCAGGATATCCGTGATCAGCCCTTCCCGAGGAATTCCAGAGGAAAATTAGGGAATGGGAGCAAAGAGAATCCCCAAAGTCCCCAAATTCCCACGTGGAAATGCCAAAAAAGGGGGTTGGGAAGGAGTTGGATCATTCCAGAATCCCTGAGGAAATCCAGACTCAAATTCCAAGGATTTTCCTGGAAAATCCCACCCCCAGCACAGAGCAAATCCCACTCCGGGGTTCCTTTGCTCATCCCAAAATTCTTCCTCAAAAAAAACCCCTCCAATATTTGGAATTTTTTGCCATTTAAAGATACAATCCCGCCAAAATCTGCTCTTGATCCATGAGAAAATTCCCAAATTTCTCCCACTGACCTGGCATCTCCGGGAGGAGCCATCCTTGGACTTTCTTGCTGGGCACCTCAATCACCTTCTCTGCTTCCCATTTTCCTTCCTGAGAACGGAAAACATAGAATTAATTCCCAAAATTCATGGAATATCCATGCCACCCCACAATCCCATGGCGATAAAACCTGAGATTTCCCTAAAACCCCTGGAATTTCATGGAAAAACTCCCCAAACCCCTCATTATAACATGGGAAAAGCTCCAACTCCCAGCAGATTTCCCCCAAATCTTGAGAACTCACAGAGTTCCTGTGGAAACTGCAGATGACCCCGCTGAGGGCAATGAAACCATGGAAAATCCCCCATTATAGCATGGAAAAAGCCCCAATTCTCTGACATTTCCCCCCAAATCCCCGAGCTCACGGGGTTCCTGTAGAATCTCCGGATGTCCCCGCTGAGGGCACAGCCCACGAAGCCCTGGGCAGCGCTGGGATCGTGCAGGAATCGGATCTCCAGCGGGATGGAGCCCACGCCCAGGTCCAGCTCCTGCACCAGGCGCCGCTCACGCCAGTCCCACACGTTGATGTGCCGCCCATAGTGCCCTGGAAAGGGGAGATATTCCCTAAATTCCTGTTTTCTATGGAGTAGTCAGCGGTTCGGAGTGAAACTGGGGGTAAAAGTAGGATTTAAAAAAAATTGGGATTTTTTTAGAGATTCTAGAGATGGGAAATTGAATTTTTGAGCAGTTTTTAAGGTCAAAATTTGGATTTTTTTAAAAGAATTTGCATGCAAAAATTGGATTTTTTCAGAGTTTTGACTCTCAAAAACTGTTTTTTTCATGAGTTTCTGCTCTCACAAATGTAATTTCCCAGATTTCCCACTGACCTTTCTCCACATCCTTGGGATTGAATCCCTGGGCCAGGATCCTGGGGACACCCCACTCGGTGCTGAGCAGGACGTTGTGCCGGGGCTGGTACCAGAAGTCGTAGCCCAGATTTGGGACTTTTCCTCCCTTTTCCCAATTTCCTTTCACTTCAAAGGTTTCTCCATCCAGGAGGACGAAAGTGCCTGGAAAAAAATTCCCAAAAAAAGGAGTTCGGAGTGATTTACAGAGCTTGAAATAAAGCAATTTTTAAAAAACTACACTTACGATTATTATTATTATTATTATTATTATTATTACTATTACTATTATTATTACTATTATTATTGCTAATAATAATAATTTCTAAAATTATTTCACATTACTTTATTATTGGTAATAAAAATAATTTCCTAGGATTTTATATTTTCCTATAATAATTCCTAAAATTATTTTGCTTTAAATAAAGCAAATTATTTATGAATATCTACTTCCATTTTTAAATTAAATGAAACACAAAAGCAGTCTAGAAAATCAATGAAAAATCTGCAGGAATGTGCTAAAGATTCCGGGAAAATTCCACGTATTCCATGGATTTTGCACGGAAATGAATCCCTGTGGGTGTTTTTATGGAATCTGGAGGAATTCCGAACCTTTTCCGTTGCCATCAGGGTCCCCCAGGCAGCTGATGAGGATTTCCCCGGAGCCCAGGCAGTGGGAAGTGTGCGGGAACGCGGCGTTGGCCTTGCGGGCCAGCTCCTCGGCTTCCACCACCTGGAATGGGGGAAAATGGGGAAAATTCCAGGAAAAATGGGGAAAATTCCTCAGCTTCCACCACCTGGAATGGGGAATTTTCTGGGAAAAATGGGGAAAGTTCTTGGAAATCAGATGGCAGGGGGGGAAATGGGGATTTGCGGGCAAAGGTTTGTGGGAATGTTTGAAGGGAAAAGGGGGAAAAAATGGGAAAAAGAGAAAAAATGGGAAGAAAGGGGAAAATCAGGGAAAAAATAAATCAGGGAATAAAGGAAGAAATTGGCATAAAAGGATGAGAAAAGGGAAAAATAAGCGTGAAAAAGCAGGGAAAAAGGGGGAATTGCAAACCTTGTGGAGCCTGGGAGCCCTGGGATCGGTGGCCACGTCCACGACGTAGACGCGGGAGGAGACGAGGCTGGGCAGGATCAGGAAGCGCCGGGACTTGCCGGGGTCCCCGTGGCAGCTGCTGCAGGCGTTCCAGCCCGAGTGGTGCAGCTCGTCCCCCACGTGCGGCATGGGCAGCCGGTGGATCACCTGTGGGACATCACATCAGCTGCGGAACACCACCTGTGGAACATCACCTGTGGAACATCACCTGGGAAACATCACCTGTGGAACACCACCTGTGAAACATCACTGCGAAACATCACCTGTGCAACATCACCTGTGGAACATCACCTGGGAGACATCATCTGTGGAACACCACCTGTGGAACATCACCTGTGGAACATCACCTGGGAAACATCATCTGTGGAACACCACCTGTGCAACATCACCTGTGGAACATCACCTGGGAAACATCATCTGTGGAACACCACCTGTGGAACATCACCTGTGGAACATCACATCACCCGTGGAACATCACCTGTGGAACATCACCTGGGAGACATCACTGTGAAACATCACTGTGGAACATTACCTGTGAAACATCACCTGTGAAATATCACCTGTGGAACATCACCTGGGAAACACCACTGTGAAATATCACTGTGAAATATCACCTGTGGAACATCACCTGTGGAACATCACCTGTGAAATAGCCCCTGTGAAACATCACCTGGGAAACATCACCTGTGGAATATCACTGTGAAACATCACCTGTGGAACAACACCTGTGGAACATTACCTGTGGAACATCACCTGTGAAACCACAGGGATCCAGCTCCAGATCCCCCTTCCCCAAATTCCAGCATTGCTGTCCCTGCCAGGGCTGGGAAGGACTTGGGAGCCTGAATCTTCCTGGATGTGGGATGCCAGGTTCTCCTGGATCTTCCCAGATTCCCCCATATTTTCCCAGATTCCCCCGGATTTTCTCAGATTCAGGACCCCAGGTTCTCCTGGGTTTTCGCAGATCTGGGATCCCAGACTCCCCCGGATTTTTCCAGATTCAGGACCCCAGGTTTTCCTGAATTTTTCCAGATTCAGGACCCCAGGCTCTCCTGAAGTTTCCCGGATTTGGGACCCCAGGTTCTCCCAGATTCCCCTGGATTTTGCCAGATTCAGGATCGCAGGCTCCCCCAGACTGGGGATCCCCCGGGCGCTTCCAGGCCCGTACCTGGCAGTACCGAGGGGATTTGGGATCCACGTCCACGGTGGCCAGGAAGTCGGGAATGCCGATCCCGGTGTTCCGGTAGATGCAGGGCAGGTACAGCAGCTGCTCCCGGGGCCCTGCGGGCACACCTGGGGCTCAGATCCCCGATTCCAGAGCTCCCAGCAATTCCAGCATTTGGGAATGCCCAATTCCAGCACTTGCCTTGCATGGCCTCCAGAGGGCTGGCATAGCCCGGCCCGCACGCTCCGCATTTTCCTGCTGGAAAAGGCCAAAATTCCATCACTTCCACATCCCAAAAATCCTGGGAATTTGGGGCCTTCCATTGGCTCCTCATTGGCAATTCCCCACTGCCATCTCCCAGCCTTAAATCCATGGAATTCCCCATTCCCAATTCCTTATTCCCAGCTCCTCATTCCCAATTCCCAATTCCCAATTTTTGTGCCTTTGCTCATTCCAGGGGAAAAACCCATTGGAATTTATCCCAACTTTGGGCTCCCTGAGTTGTCCCAAAGTGCCAGATTAGGAGTGATAAATTTGGGATTTTAGCAAGAGCTGGAAAAAAATGGGAGTTTCTGTGCAATTCCAGGGTTTAATATCAAAAATATTCCAAGTTCCAGGGAAGAAAATCCAGAGTAAATTTGGGAAAAATTAAATTCAAATTCAATTGCAAACAACAGAGGAGCCACTGGAAAAAAACCAGGAATTTCAGGAATCTTCTCCCAAAAAACCAAATTGTCAAGGGATTTAGGGAGTTCATTTTTCAGAACATTCCAGGATTTATTTCCTTCCATAATTCCCAAGTTTTTGAGCTCCCAGATCATACCAGGCGTGTCAATCATTCCCAAAGTTATTTATTGACTTCCAGGAACTTGGACCCAAGAAAATTCCTCAAAAAATTCCACTTGGGAGTGAAAAAAATTCCAGGAAATTCAGTATATCTTTGGTTAGAATATTGATATTTTTTGGCTACACATTCCTGCTACTAATTCCTCATGTTTGGCTGGGTTTGATCCCAAAATTCCTGATATTTCCCCCCTGTTTTGAACTCCTGTTTCCCATGGAAACGGCTTGCAACTTTTTGGCCCCTCCCACTTTTCCCACAGAGCCAAAAGTCAAAGTTCCTGGAAATCCGAGGTTTTATCCTCACAAAACATAATCAGGAAAACGATCCTGGAAATCAAGGATTTATCCCCATAAATGCGGAACACGTCAGGGAAAAGCTCAAATCTGATCTTTAAGGATTTTTCCGAGGGTTTTTCCTGTTGCCAAGCAGCAAATCCAGGAGTTTCTCCCAGTTTTTGGAAATTTAGGGATTATAAATTCCCAATTAATTCGAGGGAAAATGGATTTTAATGAAGGAATTCGAGCTCTTAATTAAAACCCACGGGGTTTTTAGGGGATATTTAAATATTTAAATCCAGGGAAAAGCCGGACTTTCACCCCCTCCCCCCCCCCTCCAACCCCAGGAAGCCAAAAGCAGCAAATCCCGGGATTTTGGTTTTTTTTGGGATTGTTGGGGATTTTGGGATCTCTTACCCATCCTGAACCGGGCTGGGAATGGGAATTCCAGGAGTTTCGTTGGATTTGTACGGAGAAACAGCCGGGAAAGGGTCGGAAACCCAGGGGGAAAGGGGAGGGCTGTGGGAGAGGAGGAGCCAAGGGGAGGATCGCGGAAAAAACAAAATTCCGCCTTAAAACGCCAAAGGGAAACTTCCAAACTTCTCCCTCCGTGGAATTCCCGCTTTCCCCCCCGATTTTTTCCTTTTTATTCCAAATTTTCCTGACTTTTTTCCAGCCTGGAGAAGGAATTTGGGAATAGCGAAGGAGGGAGAAGTTTTGGTTCAAAACCTCGGGATTTTCGGAATGTTTCCCGGGAATTCTCTCCCAAGGGATTTCAGGAAATTTTAAAAATATTTGTGGCTTTCCTGGGTGAAAAAAAAAATTCCTCTGGAGAATCAGGATTTCACTCCTAATTCCTGCTGGCGTTGTCCCTAATGAGAATTAATTTATTAATTAATGATTATTTATTTCTTTAGTATGGAATTTTTAATGAATCTGCCCTCTTTTCCCCTCCTTCCAGGTAATGTTTATTTTGGAATTTCCAATATATTTCAATTATTTTACATCCCTGCTTTTTTTCACGAACCACCAGGAAAAGCAGAAAAAAAGAAGGGATTCTTCTGCTATGAATAAAGATATTTAAATGATTATTTTGGGAGAGTTCCTTTATTATTGAAGATATTTAAATTCTTTTTTTTTGGCTGTTTTTCACTCAGTTTTTGGGCTGTTTTACTAACACCTGCGCCAGGTGGGAGATTTTGCCCTCAGCTGGACAACTTTGGCCTCAGGGGTAGAATTTCTGCCCTCAGCTGGACGATTTTGGCCTCAGGGGGAGCTTTATTGCCCTCAGGTGGAGAATTATTGCCCTCAAGTGGAGTTTTATTGCCCTCAGCTGGAGAATTTTAGCCTCAGGGGGAGAATTTCTACCCTCAGATGGACGATTCCGCCCTCACGGATGGAATTTCTGCCCTCAGGCGGACGATTTAGGCCGGAGGTGTGAGATTTCGGCCCCGAGCATCCCTCAGCTGTGAGGGCTGACCGCTGCCCACGGCCCGCCCGGCCCTGAGGGGCTCTCGGGCCGCTCACACCCCGCGCGGGACACCGGCCCGGAAGCACCGCCGGCCGTTCTCCCGCCGCTCCCCAAGCGCTCAGCACCTCAGAGAGGCCTCGGCCCCGCAGCAGCGGCGGATCCATGAGCGGGAGAGCCGCGAGGAGCGGGCGGGGGTCGCGACCCAGCGGCGCCATTTTCCCGCCCTTCCCCTTTCCTCCCTCAGTCGCCTCAGGGTCCGGCCCCGTGACGTCACCGCGCACAGGCGGAAGTGACGTCAGTGGTATCCATCCGCCGGCCAGGTCCCCTTTTTGTGTGTGTGGTGTGTGTGTTGTGTGTGTGGTGCGGCTGCGGGCGCCGCGCGCCTGTATCAGCCCGCCGGGCCCGACGACCTTTTTTTTCTTATCCCCCCCCTTTTCCGAGAGGGGTGAAGTGGAGGAGGGGGGGAAAAAAAACCCACACGCACGCCAAGCACGGAGCCGCCCCCTGGCAGAACGTACAGAGGGCGAGCAGAGCCAGGGATAATTCCTTCTTCTTCTTCATCACCATCTTCATCCTCCTCCTCCTCCTCAGCATCCCGCCAAGTGTGTGTGGGGGGGGGGGGGCTCATGCCACCTGCCCCCGTGCCCTGCGGGTCGCCTCGCCGGAGAGCGGCGGAGCCCCGTAGGAGCGAGCGGCGGCAGCGCTGAGGAAGGTGAGGCGGGAGGCGCGGGGAAGGCGGGGGGGGGATGAAGGCGGCGGGGCCCCCGGGTGTGGCGGCGCCGGCGGTAGTGGGAGATGGACATGGCGGAGGGGATCGGAGACGGTGGAACCGGCTCGAACCGCCCGGGAATGGGGGAGAAGGAGGGAATGAAGGAGGGGGGGCGGCAGGGCCGGAGCGCGCCGTACACAAAGCGGTGGCGGGAGGAGGAGGAGGCGAAGAGCAGGAGGAGGAGGAGGAGAAGGAGGAGGGAGGGCTCGGGGTGCCGAGGAGGGGCCGGGGAGGAGCCGCGGCGGCTCCGGCGGCCGCTCCCGCCGGGCCCGGGCGGGCGCTGAGGGACGCGGAGGGATCCACGCGCAGCCCTCACGGCCCGGGGGGCGCGGTGAAGCGGCCGCCCTCAGGGGAGGGGGGCGGTGGTGATGCGGTCCCGCCGCCGCCCCCTCCGCGCACCCCCTCCCGCCATACTGGGGGTCCCCTCACGGTCCCATCACGGTCGCCCCCCGGTCGCCACCGCCGGGGTGAGGAAGAGGCGGTCGTGTCCGTCCTTTCCCCCGTCTCCCGGCGCTGCCGCCCCCTCCTCTCTTTGGCGGCGCTGCTTCGCTGGTGGGCGGCCATGTTGGGCACGGGGATTATTTTTCGCTCTCTTTCTTAGCCGCCACAATACGCTGAGGGTGTGCGGGGGGCTTTTCCCGGAGTTCTCGGGAGAAGCGGCCTTTCCCCGCTTTTTAGGGGAGGCTGAGGAAAAGGGGAGGGTCTGGGATCAGCGGTTTGCAGGGTGAGACCACCCCCCCATCATCCTTGGCCTGCTGGTGCTTCACCTTCGCTGAGTGAGTGCCCCTGTCCAGCGCCGTGAGGGGAGGGAGCACCTCGGCCGCAGGGATTGGGATCCCAGTCTTCTTCCTCGGGATTTTGGGATTGGGATCCCAGTCTTCTTCCTCGCGATTTGGGATCCCAGCCTTCTTCCTCGGGATTTGGGATTGGGATCCCAGCCTTCTTCCTCGGGATTTCCTGGTGTTCCAGCCTTTTCCTCAGAGATCCAGGAGTGCCATCCCAGCATTCTTCCTCAGGGATCTCACCTGTCTCTTCAGGGATTTGGGATTTCCATCCCATCCCTTTCCTCAGGGATTTGGGGTGGATTTTCCAACTTTCTCCTCAGGGATTTGGGATCTCCATCCCACCCTTCTTCCCAGTTTTTCCTGTCACCCTCAGCAGCAGCTCCATCCCCTCGTCCCTCCCGGATCCAAGCAGGACAAAATGGGAAAGCTCTTCATTTTCTCCCCTGCCCAAGCCGGGATCCCAGAACTCCTGGGAGAGGCTCAGGAATTCCCTCCCTCCAGCAGGATTTGGGATTCCATCCCCAAACCCCCCCCCCGAGGCTGCTTCTCTGAAAATTCCCAGAGCTTGAGGTTTTGCTGGAATTCCCTGGGGCTGGGATGTGCCAGGGAGCTGGGGAGGGATGGGATCCTGCTTCCCAAAAACCCGATTTTATTTGGATTCACTGGATTTTGTTGGGATTCACCTGATCCCAGCGTGGGCAGAGGATGGGAGGGATCCCACCAGAAAAATTCCCAAAGATGCTGGAGAAAATAATAATAAAAAATCAAAATAAAGGATTTTACAGGCTTTTAATGATTAATTAGCGCAAGTTAAATCTGATTTATTAACGGGATTAGGTTTTTCCTGTTTTTTTGTTTTTTTTTTTTTTTTTTTTAATTTTTTTTTTTTATGGGTGGGAAGGTGAAGGGTGAAGTCCCAAAGGAAATTTGCATTTTGTTTCTGAAATTCCTCAAAATTCCCAGAATTTTCCCAATTCCAGGATGCTTTAGGGCTGCTAATTAAACAGAATGAGTAATTATTATTAACATCTAATTTACATCCAATTTGGGTGTGTTATCCACTTCAAAGCCAAGGAAAACCAACCATTCCTGATATTTTTGGGATTATTTTTCCAGCTTCTCAAGGCCTGGAGATGAGGAATTTTTTGGGAAGAGGTAGGAGAGCATTCCAAGGTTCTGCCTGTGGGATAGGAGACAACAAAATCCCTTTTTTTCCCCCCATTCCAGGAAAATTTTCCACTATTCCTCCCATCCCAGGCTGAAGCAATGGAGAGAATTCCCAGATTGGGAAGCTCTGGTTAATTTTTGGTTTTATCCCTGCAAATTTTTCCTTTGATCCCAAAATTCTTGGAAGTCTCCTCCCAGTGCTTTTATTTTTATTTTATTCTAATTTTAATTAAAAGCCCCCCAAACTGAAGCTCCTGCTGTCTGTTCTAAGCTGGGAATTTCGGGATAACCAAAAATCCTTTGGGATTTTTTTAAATCTTAATTTTTTTGGATTTAAAATTTTTAAAACTATGAAATAACCTGGAATTTCTTAATGGAAGAGGAAGGAAAAATTCCAATTTTTTGTCAAATCCAGGATTTTTCCACAAATTTCCCTGGAAAAAAACCCCAGAAATAATCTGAAAATTTCTAGCTCGTTTTGTTTTCCCTTGAAATTTTGGGATCTAAAACCAACCCATTCCTCCCCTTGGAAAAAAAATCCCTGCGAATTTTTTAGTGCCAAATTCCCTTTTTTCCCCCATTTTTCCAGGATGGCAGACACGGACCTTTTCATGGAATGTGAGGAGGAGGAGCTGGAGCCATGGCAGAAAATCAGCGACGTCATCGAGGACTCCGTGGTGGAGGATTACAATTCCATAGAAAAAAATCCCACAGGTCATTTCCCCTTTTCCCACTTCATTTTCCCCAATTTTCCCCCTTTTCCAACTTCATTGTCTCCCTTTTTCCGCTGATGTTTCCCATTTTTCTCAGTGACTTTTTAATATTTCCCACCGACTTTCCCCACTTACATTTCCCCTTTCCCCACGGATGTTTTTCCCCCATATTCCCATTAATCTTCTCATGGATTATCCCTTTCTTCCCACTTAATTTTGTCCCTTTTTCCTTCACTTATTTTCCCCCGATTTTCCTATGGATTTTCCCCCTTTTGCCATGGATTTTTTCCCACTTTCCCCCTAGATTTTCCCCCTTTCCCCCTTGAGTTTTTCCCCCTTTTGCCATGGATATTTTCCCCCATATTCCCATGGCTTTTTCTCCATATTCCCCTGGATTTTCTCCCTTTTCCCCCTGGCTTTTCCCACTTTCCTCCTGGCTCCTGCCTTTTCCCCCATATTCCCCCAGCTTTTCCCCCCTTTCCCCCTGTATTTTCCCTTATATTCCCCCGACTTTCCCCCCATATTCCCCTGCCATTTCCCCCCCGTTTCCCCTGCCTTTTCCCCGTTTCCCCACGGCTGTGGGCTGTTTTCCAGGCGGGAACGCCGCTGTCCAGCCGGGCGGGCAGTCGCTGCTGCTGGCGCAGAGCCCCGCGCCCGGCCTGGGGGCCGTGGTGACGCAGCCGCTGCTGCGGCCGGTGCAGCTGATGCAGAACGCCAACCACGGCACCAACCCGCCCGCGGGCACCCAGCCCATCTTCATCACCACCCAGGTCAGCTCCTGGCCCAACGCTCCATGGGGAATCCCGGGAAAACCCTGCTTTCCTGGGAAAAATTCCCATTCCTCACTCCAGTTTGGGTGCTGCTTCTCCTGTCATGCCAAAATCCCCCTGGGGTTGTGGGATGTGGGTTGGACCCCGTTGAGTGTTTGGCTCAACAAAACTTCAAACCCTCCAGAGGTTTTGTTTTCCTTCAACTCTAGTCCTGAACCCCAAATTCCAGTCCTGATCCCAATCCTAAACCCCAACCTAAATCCCAATCCTAAGCCCCAAAACCCAACCCCAATCCTGGGTGATTTTTAGGTTTGTTTGGGATATTTTTTTGGGGTTGGAATTCCCTCAGGAATGGCCCGGGGGTGACGGATCCGTTGGATTCCAGGGATTATTTTTGGGTTGGTTTGGGACGGTTTTTGGGTTGGTGTAGGATGGTTTTGGGTTGGTTTGGGACAGTTTTTGGGCTGATGCATCCCTTGGGTTCCAGGGGTTCCCGGTACAGAACGTCCGGCCTGTGCAGAGCCCCATGAACCAGGTGGGCATCGTGCTCAATGTCCAGCAGGGCCAGACCGTCCGGCCAATCACCCTCGTGCCAGGTAATTAATTCATTAATCAAATGAGAACCATCCAGTAATAGCTAGTAATGGGAATAATGCTAGTAATGATGATGGTGATGAGGTGTGGCCAGTGCAGAGCCCCATGAGCCCATCCTCCTTTGTGCCAGGTGATAGCAGTGATAATAATAATAATAATAACAATAACAACATTATTAATAGTTTACAGTAATAATAGTAGTAATAACAATGACAAGGGGCCAATGTAGAACCCCATGGGCTGGGTGGGCCCCATCGCCCTCGTGCCAGGTGATCATCATTAATAAAATTAATAATAATTATCCCAAATAAAGGTGTAAATCCCATATTTCCTGGGATTGGGGTTGGCTCATGGCTCTCCGTTTGTCTTTGAAGCCCCAGGTACCCAGTTTGTTGAACCAGCAGTTGGGATTGACTAATTCCAGATACAGATTCGTAACTCGGGGTTACTCGCACCTGGATTAAAGCTGTAAATCCCAAATTTCTCCTTTTGGGACTGGGGTGGGATGACGGCTCTCTGTTTGTCTTTGAAGCCCCAGGTACCCAGTTTGTTAAACCAGCAGTTGGCGTTCCCCAGGTGTTCTCGCCGGTGGCGCAGGTGCGGCCGGGCAGCGCCGGGCCCGGCCGGCCGGCCACCAACGCCTTCGCCACGGTCATCCCGGCCACGCTGACCCTGCGCAGCACCGTGCCCCAGGCCCAGGCGCCCCAGCAGAGTGAGTCACCCAGTTCCTGATCCTAGCCCAAATTCCTGATTGTATCCCAAATTCTCGATCCTAGCCAAATTCCTGCAGGAATTCTCACGGAAAAATCTGTGGGAGCCAGGGGCTGACGTTGGGAGTTAGGCCTGAGTTCGCTTTTGGCTCAGAGTTTATTCACATGTTAGGAAATGAGGAGAATCTGGAGCAGTTTGGGTAAAAAAGTGGTTCAGTTTGGGAATTCATGGCTGGGATTTCACAGGAGTTTTGTCTAAACCATTCCTGGGGGAGACTCAAGGTAGAAGATCCAGGCCAAGTGGCAGGGGTAGAATTCCAGGCTGGAATTTCACTGGAATTTTGCCCAAACCATTTCTGGTGAAGCCCCAAGCAGGGAACCGGAGGAGGTGGCTGAGTTCCCACCCCTGTTCCCGTCGGGAATCCCACGGAACGCTCTCCCCTCCTCAGTGAGCATCGCCAGCTTCGTGACCGTGAAGCGCCCGGGCGTGCCCGGCGATGGCGGCAGCGGCGGCCCCGAGGTGGCCAAGCTGGTGAACACGCTGGGCACGGTGCCCTCGCTGGCACACGGCCCCGCCGCGCTGGCCGTGCCCAACAGCAGCCCCGGCAGCGCCCAGCGCGGCCCCGCCAGCGAGGCCTCGGCCTCGGCCGCGCCCCGGAAAGGTAAATCCCCTGAAAAGGGAGTTCCGCCCCGCCGGGGGCAGGACTTGGGTTGAGGGGTGCTCCAGGTTCGTGGGAGGCAGGAGTTGTTTACGATGCTTTGTGGGATAAAGGGTAGAAAAGAGAAAAACGGGGGTTTTGGGAGGCTTTGTGGGACAAAGGCTGTGAAAATTGGGGATTTTTTTGGGATTATGAGTGTCCGGGGCAGGGGAGAAGTGGGAATGGTGGCACTGGGGGCTGATCCGTGTCTGTCCCGCTGCAGGCAGCTCCTCTCCCATTCCCAGCCTGGATTTCCAGGACGGGGGACGCAAGGTCTGTCCCAAGTGCGACTCGCAGTTCCGCGTCACCGAGGCGCTGCGGGGCCACATGTGTGTAAGTCATCATCCCGGGACCGGGGAGCTCTAGGCCTGGCTTAATGAGTGGGGATTCATTCTAGACCCGGCTTAACGAGTGGGGATTCATTCTAGACCCAGTTTAACAAGTGGGGATTCGTTCTAGACCCAGTTCAATGTCTCCATATTCATTGTCCCAGCCCCAGCTCACTGTCTCTCATTAATTACCCCAGCCTCAATTAGCGAGCAGCCGTTAATTATTCTGTTTCCACAGTACTGCTGCCCGGAGCTGGTGGAATTCCTGAAGAAACGCAAATCCCTGGATTCCGAGCCTGCCCCGCCCTCGGCCAAGGCCCCCTCCCCTGCCCAGGGGGCGGCCCCGGCCCCGCCCCCGACCCCGCCCAAGGCCGCACCTGAGCCAGGTGAGGGCGGGGCCGACCCCGCCCAGGCCAAGCTGATCATGCTGGTGGATGAGTTCTACTACGGGCGGGACGGGGGCAAGGGGGCAGCTGTGCCACCCTGCCCCAGGGTGCCCACGTCCTTCCGCTGCCCCCACTGCACCAAGCGCCTCAAGAACAACATCCGGTGAGCTATCGGTCCTTAATTAGCCGTTAATTAGCCATTAATTACCTGGGAGTGACCCAGAAATGGGATGGGAGCGGTGTGGGAGTGATGGGCAGTGGGATGGGGGCACGCTGCCCCCACTGCACCAAGCGCCTCAAGAACAACACCCAGGGAGCTGTTATCTGTTAATTATACGCTAATTATCCATTGATTATCTGGGAATAACCCAGGAATAACCCGGGATTGTGGGAGCTGTGTGGGAATGGGCTGGGATTGTGGGAATGACAGGCAGTTGGAGCCTGGGCACCACTGCCTCAAGAACACCCCCCAGTGAGGAATTATCCAGGAATTTGCCAGGAATAATCCATGAATAGCCCAAACCACCGAGCTGGGAGCGATGCACAGAGTGCATTTTCCCGGGATGGGGAACGGGAATCTCCGGGAATTCCGTCGCTGCAGGTTCATGAACCACATGAAGCACCACGTGGAGCTGGACCAGCAGAACGGGGAGGTGGACGTGCACACCATCTGCCAGCACTGCTACCGCCACTTCAGCACGCCCTTCCAGCTGCAGTGCCACCTGGAGAACGTGCACAGCCCCTACGAGTCCAGCAGTCAGTGCTTTTCCTGCTTCTCTTTGGGATTCACCTGGGAATTTCCTCTGGGGTTCATCGGGGTTTTGGACAGGGAAAATTGTCCCTCCTCCCTCACCCCTTCCTTGAGGTCACCGCAAAATCCACCTGAAAGTCCAGCCAAGTTTCACTTCTCCCAGTTCCACCTGGAGAACATGCACAGCTCCTAAAAGTCCACTAGGCTGTGCTTTTCCATGAATTTTTTATCCCTAAATCAGGATTTTCCTCCTGGATTTATGGAAGGAGAGTTGTCACTCTTCCCTCACCCCTTGCTCAAGGTCACCTCAAAATCCACCTCAAAACCCAGCCAAGTTTCATTTCTCCAGCCCCAGTTCCACCTTTTCCCATTTCCCTCTTCCCTCTTTTTTTTTTTTTCCCCTTTTTTTTCCATTTCCCCTCCCTTTGCCCCCTTTTCCTGCTTTTTCCCATTTCCCCCCTTTTCCCCTTTTCCTGCTTTTCTCTCTTCTTTTCCTCTTTTTCCCCCTTCTCCCTTCCCCCCACACCTCCAACTCCCACATTTTTCCCACCTTTTGCCCATTTTCCCCTGTTTTTTGGTGCAGCCAAGTGCAAGATCTGCGAGTGGGCGTTTGAGAGCGAGCCGCTCTTCCTGCAGCACATGAAGGACACCCACAAACCCGGGGAGATGCCCTACGTCTGCCAGGTATGGAAAA
>NW_026536217.1:0-52544 GCF_028551555.1 Melozone crissalis
ACCTCCGGCACCCTCAAGAACACGATGGGAGATGTTTTTCTGTGCTGGCACAGTTTTCTCCTTTTCCAGCAGTGGTGAAAATCTTTGCTAAGATTAGACGAGGAAGAGAGCCTATAGACGAGACGGTGCTCTGGCATACTAGAGCACAGCTCCCGCATCTCTTTCGGCCAGAAGACACACCTGGAGAGCACTGGTGAGCGCAAATCATTCTTTGCGCAAAAGCGAGCGGCAGAATGCTTGCTCGAAGAAGCACTTCTTCGTCTCCGGGGGAGCCGAAGAGCGCAACTTGGCAACGGTGATGAAACAATCGTACAACACTGCGATTGTGTGCGCAGCGTGCCAACTGAAGAAAACAGTATCCTGACCACTCTCCTCCTTTCGAGTCACATGAACAATCGATTGCAAGCTGTTTGGTGGACAACTTTCTTTCTCTTCTTGGCAAAAACTCGCAGACCTCCGTGCAGCCTCTAGAACACGATGGGAGATGTTTTCTGTGCTGGCACAGTTTCTCCTTTCCAGACAGAGTGGAAAAGCTTTTTGCTAAGATGTAGACGAGAAGAGAGCCTAAAGACGAAGGTACGGTGCTCTGCAGAGCTAAGCACAGCTCCCGGATCTCTTTCGGCAGAAGACACACACTGCAGAGCACTGGTGAGCGGCAGAATCGTCTTTGCGCGAAGAAGCAGCTTCTTCGTCTCCGGGAGCCGGAGAGAGCGGCAACTTGGCAAAGGTGATGAAACAAGCTGTACAACACTGCGATTGTGTGCGCAGCTTGCAACTGAGAGAAAACAGTACCTGACCACTCTCCTGCCTTTTCTATTCACATGAACATTCGATTGCAAGCTGTTTTGGACAACTTTCTTTCTCTTCTTGCAAAACACTCGGCAGACCTCCGTGCAGCCTCTAGAACACGATGGGAGATGTTTTCTGTGCTGGCACAGTTTCTCCTTGCCAGACAGAGTGGAAAAGCTTTTTGCTAAGATGTAGACGAGAAGAGAGGCTAAAGACGAAGGTACGGTGCTCTGCAGAGCTAAGCACAGCTCCCGATCTCTTTCGGCAGAAGACACACACTGCAGAGCACTGTGAGCGGCAGAATCGTCTTTGCGCGAAGAAGCAGCTTCTTCGTCTCCGGGAGCCGGAGAGAGCGGCAACTTGGCAAAGGTTGATGAAACAAGCTGTACAACACTGCGATTGTGTGCGCAGCTTGCCAACTGAGAAAAACAGTACCTGACCCACTCTCCTGCCTTTTCCTATTCACTTGAACATTCGATTGCAAGCTGTTTTGGACACTTTCTTTCTCTTCTTGCAAAACACTCGCAGACCCTCCGTGCAGCCTCTAGAACACGATGGGAGATGTTTTCTGTGCTGGCACAGTTTCTCCTTGCCAGACAGAGTGGAAAAGCTTTTTGCTAAGATGTAGACGAGAAGAGAGGCTAAAGACGAAGGTACGGTGCTCTGCAGAGCTAAGCACAGCTCCCGGATCTCTTTCGGCAGAAGACACACACTGCAGAGCACTGTGAGCGGCAGAATCGTCTTTGCGCGAAGAAGCAGCTTCTTCGTCTCCGGGAGCCGGAGAGAGCGGCAACTTGGCAAAGGTGATGAAACAAGCTGTACAACACTGCGATTGTGTGCGCAGCTTGCCAACTGAGAGAAAAACAGTACCTGACCACTCTCCTGCCTTTTCTATTCACATGAACATTCGATTGCAAGCTGTTTTGGACAACTTTCTTTCTCTTCTTGCAAAACACTCGGCAGACCTCCGTGCAGCCTCTAGAACACGATGGGAGATGTTTTCTGTGCTGGCACAGTTTCTCCTTGCCAGACAGAGTGGAAAAAGCTTTTTGCTAAGATGTAGACGAGAAGAGAGGCCTAAAGACGAAGGTACGGTGCTCTGCAGAGCTAAGCACAGCTCCCGGATCTCTTTCGGCAGAAGACACACACTGCAGAGCACTGTGAGCGCAGAATCGTCTTTGCGCGAAGAAGCAGCTTCTTCGTCTCCGGGAGCCGGAGGAGAGCGGCAACTTGGCAAAGGTGATGAAACAAGCTGTACAACACTGCGATTGTGTGCGCAGCTTGCCAACTGAGAGAAAACAGTACCTGAGCACTCTCCTGCCTTTTCTATTCACATGAACATTCGATTGCAAGCTGTTTTGGACAACTTTCTTTCTCTTCTTGCAAAACACTCGGCAGACCTCCGTGCAGCCTCTAGAACACGATGGGAGATGTTTTCTGTGCTGGCACAGTTTCTCCTTGCCAGACAGAGTGGAAAAAGCTTTTTGCTAAGATGTAGACGAGAAGAGAGGCTAAAGACGAAGGTACGGTGCTCTGCAGAGCTAAGCACAGCTCCGGATCTCTTTCGGCAGAAGACACACACTGCAGAGCACTGTGAGCGGCAGAATCGTCTTTGCGCGAAGAAGCAGCTTCTTCGTCTCCGGGAGCCGGAGAGAGCGGCAACTTGCAAAGGTGATGAAACAAGCTGTACAACACTGCGATTGTGTGCGCAGCTTGCCAACTGAGAGAAAACAGTACCTGACCACTCTCCTGCCTTTTCTATTCACATGAACATTCGATTGCAAGCTGTTTTGGACAACTTTCTTTCTCTTCTTGCAAAACACTCGGCAGACCCTCCGTGCAGCCTCTAGAACACGATGGAGATGTTTTCTGTGCTGGCACAGTTTCTCCTTGCCAGACAGAGTGGAAAAGCTTTTTGCTAAGATGTAGACGAGAAGAGAGGCTAAAGACGAAGGTACGGTGCTCTGCAGAGCTAAGCACAGCTCCCGGATCTCTTTCGGCAGAAGACACACACTGCAGAGCACTGTGAGCTGCAGAATCGTCTTGCGCGAAGAAGCAGCTTCTTCGTCTCCGGGAGCCGGAGAGAGCGGCAACTTGGCAAAGGTGATGAAACAAGCTGTACAACACTGCGATTGTGTGCGCAGCTTGCCAACTGAGAGAAAACAGTACTGACCACTCTCCTGCCTTTTCTATTCACATGAACATTCGATTGCAAGCTGTTTTGGACAACTTTCTTTCTCTTCTTGCAAAACACTCGGCAGACCTCCGTGCAGCCTCTAGAACACGATGGGAGATGTTTTCTGTGCTGGCACAGTTTCTCCTTGCCAGACAGAGTGGAAAAGCTTTTGCTAAGATGTAGACGAGAAGAGAGGCTAAAGACGAAGGTACGGTGCTCTGCAGAGCTAAGCACAGCTCCCGGATCTCTTTCGGCAGAAGACACACACTGCAGAGCACTGTGAGCGGCAGAAGCGTCTTTGCGCGAAGAAGCAGCTTCTTCGTCTCCGGGAGCCGGAGAGAGCGGCAACTTGGCAAAGGTGATGAAACAAGCTGTACAACACTGCGATTGTGTGCGCAGCTGCCAACTGAGAGAAAACAGTACCTGACCACTCTCCTGCCTTTTCTATTCACATGAACATTCGATTGCAAGCTGTTTTGGACAACTTTCTTTCTCTTCTTGCAAAAACACTCGCAGACCTCCGTGCAGCCTCTAGAACACGATGGGAGATGTTTTCTGTGCTGGCACAGTTTCTCCTTGCCAGACAGAGTGGAAAAGCTTTTTGCTAAGATGTAGACGAGAAGAGAGGCTAAAGACGAAGGTACGGTGCTCTGCAGAGCTAAGCACAGCTCCCGGATCTCTTTCGGCAGAAGACACACACTGCAGAGCACTGTGAGCGCAGAATCGTCTTGCGCGAAGAAGCAGCTTCTTCGTCTCCGGGAGCCGGAGAGAGCGGCAACTTGGCAAAGGTGATGAAACAAGCTGTACAACACTGCGATTGTGTGCGCAGCTTGCCAACTGAGAGAAAACAGTACCTGACCACTCTCCTGCCTTTTCTATTCACATGAACATTCGTTGCAAGCTGTTTTGGACAACTTTCTTTCTCTTGCAAAACACTCGGCAGACCTCCGTGCAGCCTCTAGAACACGATGGGAGATGTTTTCTGTGCTGGCACAGTTTCTCCTTGCCAGACAGAGTGGAAAAGCTTTTGCTAAGATGTAGACGAGAAGAGAGGCTAAAGACGAAGGTACGGTGCTCTGCAGAGCTAAGCACAGCTCCCGATCTCTTTCGGCAGAAGACACACACTGCAGAGCACTGTGAGCGGCAGAATCGTCTTTGCGCGAAGAAGCAGCTTCTTCGTCTCCGGGAGCCGGAGAGAGCGGCAACTTGGCAAAGGTGATGAAACAAGCTGTACAACACTGCGATTGTGTGCGCAGCTTGCCAACTGAGAGAAAACAGTACCTGACCACTCTCCTGCCTTTTCTATTCACATGAACATTCGATTGCAAGCTGTTTTGGACAACTTTCCTTTCTCTTCTTGCAAAACACTCGGCAGACCTCCGTGCAGCCTCTAGAACACGATGGGAGATGTTTTCTGTGCTGGCACAGTTTCTCCTTGCCAGACAGAGTGGAAAAGCTTTTGCTAAGATGTAGACGAGAAGAGAGCCTAAAGACGAAGGTACGGTGCTCTGCAGAGCTAAGCACAGCTCCCGGATCTCTTTCGGCAGAAGACACACACTGCAGAGCACTGTGAGCGCAGAATCGTCTTTGCGCGAAGAAGCAGCTTCTTCGTCTCCGGGAGCCGGAGAGAGCGGCAACTTGGCAAAGGTGATGAAACAAGCTGTACAACACTGCGATTGTGTGCGCAGCTTGCCAACTGAGAGAAAACAGTACCTGACCACTCTCCTGCCTTTTCTATTCACATGAACATTCGATTGCAAGCTGTTTTGGACAACTTTCTTTCTCTTCTTGCAAAACACTCGCAGACCTCCGTGCAGCCTCTAGAACACGATGGGAGATGTTTTCTGTGCTGGCACAGTTTCTCCTTGCCAGACAGAGTGGAAAAGCTTTTTGCTAAGATGTAGACGAGAAGAGAGGCTAAAGACGAAGGTACGGTGCTCTGCAGAGCTAAGCACAGCTCCCGGATCTCTTTCGGCAGAAGACACACACTGCAGAGCACTGTGAGCGGCAGAATCGTCTTTGCGCGAAGAAGCAGCTTCTTCGTCTCCGGGAGCCGGAGAGAGCGGCAACTTGGCAAAGGTGATGAAACAAGCTGTACAACACTGCGATTGTGTGCGCAGCTTGCCAACTGAGAGAAAACAGTACCTGACCACTCTCCTGCCTTTTCTATTCACATGAACATTCGATTGCAAGCTGTTTTGGACAACTTTCTTTCTCTTCTTGCAAAACACTCGGCAGACCTCCGTGCAGCCTCTAGAACACGATGGGAGATGTTTTCTGTGCTGGCACAGTTTCTCCTTGCCAGACAGAGTGGAAAAGCTTTTTGCTAAGATGTAGACGAGAAGAGAGGCTAAAGACGAAGGTACGGTGCTCTGCAGAGCTAAGCACAGCTCCCGGATCTCTTTCGGCAGAAGACACACACTGCAGAGCACTGTGAGCGGCAGAATCGTCTTTGCGCGAAGAAGCAGCTTCTTCGTCTCCGGGAGCCGGAGAGAGCGGCAACTTGGCAAAGGTGATGAAACAAGCTGTACAACACTGCGATTGGTGTGCGCAGCTTGCCAACTGAGAGAAAACAGTACCTGACCACTCTCCTGCCTTTTCTATTCACATGAACATTCGATTGCAAGCTGTTTTGGACAACTTTCTTTCTCTTCTTGCAAAACACTCGGCAGACCTCCGTGCAGCCTCTAGAACACGATGGGAGATGTTTTCTGTGCTGGCACAGTTTCTCCTTGCCAGACAGAGTGGAAAAGCTTTTTGCTAAGATGTAGACGAGAAGAGAGCCTAAAGACGAAGGTACGGTGCTCTGCAGAGCTAAGCAACAGCTCCCGGATCTCTTTCGGCAGAAGACACACACTGCAGAGCACTGTGAGCGGCAGAATCGTCTTTGCGCGAAGAAGCAGCTTCTTCGTCTCCGGGAGCCGGAGAGAGCGGGCAACTTGGCAAAGGTGATGAAACAAGCTGTACAACACTGCGATGTGTGCGCAGCTTGCCAACTGAGAGAAAACAGTACCTGACCACTCTCCTGCCTTTTCTATTCACATGAACATTCGATTGCAAGCTGTTTTGGACAACTTTCTTTCTCTTCTTGCAAAACACTCGGCAGACCTCCGTGCAGCCTCTAGAACACGATGGGAGATGTTTTCTGTGCTGGCACAGTTTCTCCTTGCCAGACAGAGTGGAAAAGCTTTTTGCTAAGATGTAGACGAGAAGAGAGCTAAAGACGAAGGTACGGTGCTCTGCAGAGCTAAGCACAGCTCCCGGATCTCTTTCGGCAGAAGACACACACTGCAGAGCACTGTGAGCGGCAGAATCGTCTTTGCGCGAAGAAGCAGCTTCTTCGTCTCCGGGAGCCGGAGGAGAGCGGGCAACTTGGCAAAGGTGATGAAACAAGCTGTACAACACTGCGATTGTGTGCGCAGCTTGCCAACTGAGAGAAAACAGTACCTGACCACTCTCCTGCCTTTTCTATTCACATGAACATTCGATTGCAAGCTGTTTTGGACAACTTTCTTTCTCTTCTTGCAAAACACTCGGCAGACCTCCGTGCAGCCTCTAGAACACGATGGGAGATGTTTTCTGTGCTGGCACAGTTTCTCCTTGCCAGACAGAGTGGAAAAGCTTTTTGCTAAGATGTAGACGAGAAGAGAGCTAAAGACGAAGGTACGGTGCTCTGCAGAGCTAAGCACAGCTCCCGGATCTCTTTCGGCAGAAGACACACACTGCAGAGCACTGTGAGCGGCAGAATCGTCTTTGCGCGAAGAAGCAGCTTCTTCGTCTCCGGGAGCCGGAGAGAGCGGCAACTTGGCAAAGGTGATGAAACAAGCTGTACAACACTGCGATTGTGTGCGCAGCTTGCCAACTGAGAGAAAACAGTACCTGACCACTCTCCTGCCTTTTCTATTCACATGAACATTCGATTGCAAGCTGTTTTGGACAACTTTCTTTCTCTTCTTGCAAAACACTCGCAGACCTCCGTGCAGCCTCTAGAACACGATGGGAGATGTTTTCTGTGCTGGCACAGTTTCTCCTTGCCAGACAGAGTGGAAAAGCTTTTTGCTAAGATGTAGACGAGAAGAGAGGCTAAAGACGAAGGTACGGTGCTCTGCAGAGCTAAGCACAGCTCCCGGATCTCTTTCGGCAGAAGACACACACTGCAGAGCACTGTGAGCGGCAGAATCGTCTTTGCGCGAAGAAGCAGCTTCTTCGTCTCCGGGAGCCGGAGAGAGCGGCAACTTGGCAAAGGTGATGAAACAAGCTGTACAACACTGCGATTGTGTGCGCAGCTTGCCAACTGAGAGAAAACAGTACCTGACCACTCTCCTGCCTTTTCTATTCACATGAACATTCGATTGCAAGCTGTTTTGGACAACTTTCTTTCTCTTCTTGCAAAACACTCGGCAGACCTCCGTGCAGCCTCTAGAACACGATGGGAGATGTTTTCTGTGCTGGCACAGTTTCTCCTTGCCAGACAGAGTGGAAAAGCTTTTTGCTAAGATGTAGACGAGAAGAGAGGCTAAAGACGAAGGTACGGTGCTCTGCAGAGCTAAGCACAGCTCCCGGATCTCTTTCGGCAGAAGACACACACTGCAGAGCACTGTGAGCGGCAGAATCGTCTTTGCGCGAAGAAGCAGCTTCTTCGTCTCCGGGAGCCGGAGAGAGCGGCAACTTGGCAAAGGTGATGAAACAAGCTGTACAACACTGCGATTGTGTGCGCAGCTTGCCAACTGAGAGAAAACAGTACCTGACCACTCTCCTGCCTTTTCTATTCACATGAACATTCGATTGCAAGCTGTTTTGGACAACTTTCTTTCTCTTCTTGCAAAACACTCGGCAGACCTCCGTGCAGCCTCTAGAACACGATGGGAGATGTTTTCTGTGCTGGCACAGTTTCTCCTTGCCAGACAGAGTGGAAAAGCTTTTTGCTAAGATGTAGACGAGAAGAGAGGCTAAAGACGAAGGTACGGTGCTCTGCAGAGCTAAGCACAGCTCCCGGATCTCTTCGGCAGAAGACACACACTGCAGAGCACTGTGAGCGGCAGAATCGTCTTTGCGCGAAGAAGCAGCTTCTTCGTCTCCGGGAGCCGGAGAGAGCGGCAACTTGGCAAAGGTGATGAAACAAGCTGTACAACACTGCGATTGTGTGCGCAGCTTGCCAACTGAGAGAAAACAGTACCTGACCACTCTCCTGCCTTTTCTATTCAACATGAACATTCGATTGCAAGCTGTTTTGGACAACTTTCTTTCTCTTCTTGCAAAACACTCGGCAGACCTCCGTGCAGCCTCTAGAACACGATGGGAGATGTTTTCTGTGCTGGCACAGTTTTCTCCTTGCCAGACAGAGTGGAAAAGCTTTTTGCTAAGATGTAGACGAGAAGAGAGGCTAAAGACGAAGGTACGGTGCTCTGCAGAGCTAAGCACAGCTCCCGGATCTCTTTCGCAGAAGACACACACTGCAGAGCACTGTGAGCGGCAGAATCGTCTTTGCGCGAAGAAGCAGCTTCTTCGTCTCCGGGAGCGGAGAGAGCGGCAACTTGGCAAAGGTGATGAAACAAGCTGTACAACACTGCGATTGTGTGCGCAGCTTGCCAAGTGAGAGAAAACAGTACCTGACCACTCTCCTGCCTTTTCTATTCACATGAACATTCGATTGCAAGCTGTTTTGGACAACTTTCTTTCTCTTCTTGCAAAACACTCGGCAGACCTCCGTGCAGCCTCTAGAACACGATGGGAGATGTTTTCTGTGCTGGCACAGTTTCTCCTTGCCAGACAGAGTGGAAAAGCTTTTTGCTAAGATGTAGACGAGAAGAGAGGCTAAAGACGAAGGTACGGTGCTCTGCAGAGCTAAGCACAGCTCCCGGATCTCTTTCGGCAGAAGACACACACTGCAGAGCACTGTGAGCGGCAGAATCGTCTTTGCGCGAAGAAGCAGCTTCTTCGTCTCCGGGAGCCGGAGAGAGCGGCAACTTGGCAAAGGTGATGAAACAAGCTGTACAACACTGCGATTGTGTGCGCAGCTTGCCAACTGAGAGAAAACAGGTACCTGACCACTCTCCTGCCTTTTCTATTCACATGAACATTCGATTGCAAGCTGTTTTGGACAACTTTCTTTCTCTTCTTGCAAAACACTCGGCAGAGCTCCGTGCAGCCTCTAGAACACGATGGGAGATGTTTTCTGTGCTGGCACAGTTTCTCCTTGCCAGACAGAGTGGAAAAGCTTTTTGCTAAGATGTAGACGAGAAGAGAGGCTAAAGACGAAGGTACGGTGCTCTGCAGAGCTAAGCACAGCTCCCGGATCTCTTTCGGCAGAAGACACACACTGCAGAGCACTGTGAGCGGCAGAATCGTCTTTGCGCGAAGAAGCAGCTTCTTCGTCTCCGGGAGCCGGAGAGAGCGGCAACTTGGCAAAGGTGATGAAACAAGCTGTACAACACTGCGATTGTGTGCGCAGCTTGCCAACTGAGAGAAAACAGTACCTGACCACTCTCCTGCCTTTTCTATTCACATGAACATTCGATTGCAAGCTGTTTTGGACAACTTTCTTTCTCTTCTTGCAAAACACTCGGCAGACCTCCGTGCAGCCTCTAGAACACGATGGGAGATGTTTTCTGTGCTGGCACAGTTTCTCCTTGCCAGACAGAGTGGAAAAGCTTTTTGCTAAGATGTAGACGAGAAGAGAGCTAAAGACGAAGGTACGGTGCTCTGCAGAGCTAAGCACAGCTCCCGGATCTCTTTCGGCAGAAGACACACACTGCAGAGCACTGTGAGCGGCAGAATCGTCTTTGCGCGAAGAAGCAGCTTCTTCGTCTCCGGGAGCCGGAGAGAGCGGCAACTTGGCAAAGGTGATGAAACAAGCTGTACAACACTGCGATTGTGGTGCGCAGCTTGCCAACTGAGAGAAAACAGTACCTGACCACTCTCCTGCCTTTTCTATTCACATGAACATTCGATTGCAAGCTGTTTTGGACAACTTTCTTTCTCTTCTTGCAAAACACTCGGCAGACCTCCGTGCAGCCTCTAGAACACGATGGGAGATGTTTTCTGTGCTGGCACAGTTTCTCCTTGCCAGACAGAGTGGAAAAGCTTTTTGCTAAGATGTAGACGAGAAGAGAGCTAAAGACGAAGGTACGGTGCTCTGCAGAGCTAAGCACAGCTCCCGGATCTCTTTCGGCAGAAGACACACACTGCAGAGCACTGTGAGCGGCAGAATCGTCTTTGCGCGAAGAAGCAGCTTCTTCGTCTCCGGGAGCCGGAGAGAGCGGCAACTTGGCCAAAGGTGATGAAACAAGCTGTACAACACTGCGATTGTGTGCGCAGCTTGCCAACTGAGAGAAAACAGTACCTGACCACTCTCCTGCCTTTTCTATTCACATGAACATTCGATTGCAAGCTGTTTTGGACAACTTTCTTTCTCTTCTTGCAAAACACTCGGCAGACCGTCCGTGCAGCCTCTAGAACACGATGGGAGATGTTTTCTGTGCTGGCACAGTTTCTCCTTGCCAGACAGAGTGGAAAAGCGTTTTTGCTAAGATGTAGACGAGAAGAGAGGCTAAAGACGAAGGTACGGTGCTCTGCAGAGCTAAGCACAGCTCCCGGATCTCTTTCGGCAGAAGACACACACTGCAGAGCACTGTGAGCGGCAGAATCGTCTTTGCGCGAAGAAGCAGCTTCTTCGTCTCCGGGAGCCGGAGAGAGCGGCAACTTGGCAAAGGTGATGAAACAAGCTGTACAACACTGCGATTGTGTGCGCAGCTTGCCAACTGAGAGAAAACAGTACCTGACCACTCTCCTGCCTTTTCTATTCACATGAACATTCGATTGCAAGCTGTTTTGGACAACTTTCTTTCTCTTCTGCAAAACACTCGGCAGACCTCCGTGCAGCCTCTAGAACACGATGGGAGATGTTTTCTGTGCTGGCACAGTTTCTCCTTGCCAGACAGAGTGGAAAAGCTTTTTGCTAAGATGTAGACGAGAAGAGAGGCTAAAGACGAAGGTACGGTGCTCTGCAGAGCTAAGCACTGCTCCGGATCTCTTCGGCAGAAGACACACACTGCAGAGCACTGTGAGCGGCAGAATCGTCTTTGCGCGAAGAAGCAGCTTCTTCGTCTCCGGGAGCCGGAGGAGAGCGGCAACTTGGCAAAGGTGATGAAACAAGCTGTACAACACTGCGATTGTGGTGCGCAGCTTGCCAACTGAGAGAAAACAGTACCTGACCACTCTCCTGCCTTTTCTATTCACATGAACATTCGATTGCAAGCTGTTTTGGACAACTTTCTTTCTCTCTTGCAAAACACTCGGCAGACCTCCGTGCAGCCTCTAGAACACGATGGGGAGATGTTTCTGTGCTGGCACAGTTTCTCCTTGCCAGACAGAGTGGAAAAGCTTTTTGCTAAGATGTAGACGAGAAGAGAGCTAAAGACGAAGGTACGGTGCTCTGCAGAGCTAAGCACAGCTCCCGGATCTCTTTCGGCAGAAGACACACACTGCAGAGCACTGTGAGCGGCAGAATCGTCTTTGCGCGAAGAAGCAGCTTCTTCGTCTCCGGGAGCCGGAGAGAGCGGCAACTTGGCAAAGGTGATGAAACAAGCTGTACAACACTGCGATTGTGGTGCGCAGCTTGCCAACTGAGAGAAAACAGTACCTGACCACTCTCCTGCCTTTTCTATTCACATGAACATTCGATTGCAAGCTGTTTTGGACAACTTTCTTTCTCTCTTGCAAAACACTCGGCAGACCTCCGTGCAGCCTCTAGAACACGATGGGAGATGTTTTCTGTGCTGGCACAGTTTCTCCTTGCCAGACAGAGTGGAAAAGCTTTTTGCTAAGATGTAGACGAGAAGAGAGGCTAAAGACGAAGGTACGGTGCTCTGCAGAGCTAAGCACAGCTCCCGGATCTCTTTCGGCAGAAGACACACACTGCAGAGCACTGTGAGCGGCAGAATCGTCTTTGCGCGAAGAAGCAGCTTCTTCGTCTCCGGGAGCCGGAGAGAGCGGCAACTTGGCAAAGGTGATGAAACAAGCTGTACAACACTGCGATTGTGTGCGCAGCTTGCCAACTGAGAGAAAACAGTACCTGACCACTCTCCTGCCTTTTCTATTCACATGAACATTCGATTGCAAGCTGTTTTGGACAACTTTCTTTCTCTTCTTGCAAAACACTCGGCAGACCTCCGTGCAGCCTCTAGAACACGATGGGAGATGTTTTCTGTGCTGGCACAGTTTCTCCTTGCCAGACAGAGTGGAAAAGCTTTTTGCTAAGATGTAGACGAGAAGAGAGGCTAAAGACGAAGGTACGGTGCTCTGCAGAGCTAAGCACAGCTCCCGGATCTCTTTCGGCAGAAGACACACACTGCAGAGCACTGTGAGCGGCAGAATCGTCTTTGCGCGAAGAAGCAGCTTCTTCGTCTCCGGGAGCCGGAGGAGAGCGGCAACTTGGCAAAGGTGATGAAACAAGCTGTACAACACTGCGATTGTGTGCGCAGCTTGCCAACTGAGAGAAAACAGTACCTGACCACTCTCCTGCCTTTTCTATTCACATGAACATTCGATTGCAAGCTGTTTTGGACAACTTTCTTTCTCTTCTTGCAAAACACTCGGCAGACCTCCGTGCAGCCTCTAGAACACGATGGGAGATGTTTTCTGTGCTGGCACAGTTTCTCCTTGCCAGACAGAGTGGAAAAGCTTTTTGCTAAGATGTAGACGAGAAGAGAGGCCTAAAGACGAAGGTACGGTGCTCTGCAGAGCTAAGCACAGCTCCCGGATCTCTTTCGGCAGAAGACACACACTGCAGAGCACTGTGAGCGGCAGAGATCGTCTTTGCGCGAAGAAGCAGCTTCTTCGTCTCCGGGAGCGGAGAGAGCGGCAACTTGGCAAAGGTGATGAAACAAGCTGTACAACACTGCGATTGTGTGCGCAGCTTGCCAACTGAGAGAAAACAGTACCTGACCACTCTCCTGCCTTTTCTATTCACATGAACATTCGATTGCAAGCTGTTTTGGACAACTTTCTTTCTCTTCTTGCAAAACACTCGGCAGACCTCCGTGCAGCCTCTAGAACACGATGGGAGATGTTTTCTGTGCTGCACAGTTTCTCCTTGCCAGACAGAGTGGAAAAGCTTTTTGCTAAGATGTAGACGAGAAGAGAGGCTAAAGACGAAGGTACGGTGCTCTGCAGAGCTAAGCACAGCTCCCGGATCTCTTTCGGCAGAAGACACACACTGCAGAGCACTGTGAGCGGCAGAATCGTCTTTGCGCGAAGAAGCAGCTTCTTCGTCTCCGGGAGCGGAGAGAGCGGCAACTTGGCAAAGGTGATGAAACAAGCTGTACAACACTGCGATTGTGTGCGCAGCTTGCCAACTGAGAGAAAACAGTACCTGACCACTCTCCTGCCTTTTCTATTCACATGAACATTCGATTGCAAGCTGTTTTGGACAACTTTCTTTCTCTTCTTGCAAAACACTCGGCAGACCTCCGTGCAGCCTCTAGAACACGATGGGAGATGTTTTCTGTGCTGGCACAGTTTCTCCTTGCCAGACAGAGTGGAAAGCTTTTTGCTAAGATGTAGACGAGAAGAGAGGCTAAAGACGAAGGTACGGTGCTCTGCAGAGCTAAGCACAGCTCCCGGATCTCTTTCGCAGAAGACACACACTGCAGAGCACTGTGAGCGGCAGAATCGTCTTTGCGCGAAGAAGCAGCTTCTTCGTCTCCGGGAGCCGGAGAGAGCGGCAACTTGGCAAAGGTGATGAAACAAGCTGTACAACACTGCGATTGTGTGCGCAGCTTGCCAACTGAGAGAAAACAGTACCTGACCACTCTCCTGCCTTTTCTATTCACATGAACATTCGATTGCAAGCTGTTTTGGACAACTTTCTTTCTCTTCTTGCAAAACACTCGGCAGACCTCCGTGCAGCCTCTAGAACACGATGGGAGATGTTTTCTGTGCTGGCACAGTTTCTCCTTGCCAGACAGAGTGGAAAAGCTTTTTGCTAAGATGTAGACGAGAAGAGAGGCTAAAGACGAAGGTACGGTGCTCTGCAGAGCTAAGCACAGCTCCGGATCTCTTTCGGCAGAAGACACACACTGCAGAGCACTGTGAGCGGCAGAATCGTCTTTGCGCGAAGAAGCAGCTTCTTCGTCTCCGGGAGCCGGAGAGAGCGGCAACTTGGCAAAGGTGATGAAACAAGCTGTACAACACTGCGATTGTGTGCGCAGCTTGCCAACTGAGAGAAAACAGTACCTGACCACTCTCCTGCCTTTTCTATTCACATGAACATTCGATTGCAAGCTGTTTTGGACAACTTTCTTTCTCTTCTTGCAAACACTCGGCAGACCTCCGTGCAGCCTCTAGAACACGATGGGAGATGTTTTCTGTGCTGGCACAGTTTCTCCTTGCCAGACAGAGTGGAAAAGCTTTTTGCTAAGATGTAGACGAGAAGAGAGGCTAAAGACGAAGGTACGGTGCTCTGCAGAGCTAAGCACAGCTCCCGGATCTCTTTCGGCAGAAGACACACACTGCAGAGCACTGTGAGCGCAGAATCGTCTTTGCGCGAAGAAGCAGCTTCTTCGTCTCCGGGAGCCGGAGAGAGCGGCAACTTGGCAAAGGTGATGAAACAAGCTGTACAACACTGCGATTGTGTGCGCAGCTTGCCAACTGAGAGAAACAGTACCTGACCACTCTCCTGCCTTTTCTATTCACATGAACATTCGATTGCAAGCTGTTTTGGACAACTTTCTTTCTCTTCTTGGCAAAACACTCGGCAGACCTCCGTGCAGCCTCTAGAACACGATGGGAGATGTTTTCTGTGCTGGCACAGTTTCTCCTTGCCAGACAGAGTGGAAAAGCTTTTTGCTAAGATGTAGACGAGAAGAGAGGCTAAAGACGAAGGTACGGTGCTCTGCAGAGCTAAGCACAGGCTCCCGGATCTCTTTCGGCAGAAGACACACACTGCAGAGCATGTGAGCGGCAGAATCGTCTTTGCGCGAAGAAGCAGCTTCTTCGTCTCCGGGAGCCGGAGAGAGCGGCAACTTGGCAAAGGTGATGAAACAAGCTGTACAACACTGCGATTGTGTGCGCAGCTTGCCAACTGAGAGAAAACAGTACCTGACCACTCTCCTGCCTTTTCTATTCACATGAACATTCGATTGCAAGCTGTTTTGGACAACTTTCTTTCTCTTCTTGCAAAACACTCGGCAGACCTCCGTGCAGCCTCTAGAACACGATGGGAGATGTTTTCTGTGCTGGCACAGTTTCTCCTTGCCAGACAGAGTGGAAAAGCTTTTTGCTAAGATGTAGACGAGAAGAGAGGCTAAAGACGAAGGTACGGTGCTCTGCAGAGCTAAGCACAGCTCCCGGATCTCTTTCGGCAGAAGACACACACTGCAGAGCACTGGTGAGCGCAGGAATCGTCTTTGCGCGAAGAAGCAGCTTCTTCGTCTCCGGGAGCCGGAGAGAGCGGCACTGGCAAAGGTGATGAAACCAGCTGTACAACACTGCGATTGTGTGCGCAGCTTGCCAACTGAGAGAAAACAGTACCTGACCACTCTCCTGCCTTTTCTATTCACATGAACATTCGATTGCAAGCTGTTTTGGACAACTTTCTTTCTCTTCTTGCAAAACACCTCGGCAGACCTCCGTGCAGCCTCTAGAACACGATGGAGATGTTTTCTGTGCTGGCACAGTTTCTCCTTGCCAGACAGAGTGGAAAAGCTTTTTGCTAAGATGTAGACGAGAAGAGAGGCTAAAGACGAAGGTTACGGTGCTCTGCAGAGCTAAGCACAGCTCCCGGATCTCTTTCGGCAGAAGACACACACTGCAGAGCACTGTGAGCGGCAGAATCGTCTTTGCGCGAAGAAGCAGCTTCTTCGTCTCCGGGAGCCGGAGAGAGCGGCAACTTGGCAAAGGTGATGAAACAAGCTGTACAACACTGCGATTGTGTGCGCAGCTTGCCAACTGAGAGAAAACAGTACCTGACCGCTCTCCTGCCTTTTCTATTCACATGAACATTCGATTGCAAGCTGTTTTGGACAACTTTCTTTCTCTTCTTGCAAAACACTCGGCAGACCTCCGTGCAGCCTCTAGAACACGATGGGAGATGTTTTCTGTGCTGGCACAGTTTCTCCTTGCCAGACAGAGTGGAAAAGCTTTTTGCTAAGATGTAGACGAGAAGAGAGGCTAAAGACGAAGGTACGGTGCTCTGCAGAGCTAAGCACAGCTCCCGGATCTCTTTCGGCAGAAGACACACACTGCAGAGCACTGTGAGCGGCAGAATCGTCTTTGCGCGAAGAAGCAGCTTCTTCGTCTCCGGGAGCCGGAGAGAGCGGCAACTTGGCAAAGGTGATGAAACAAGCTGTACAACACTGCGATTGTGTGCGCAGCTTGCCAACTGAGAGAAAACAGTACCTGACCACTCTCCTGCCTTTTCTATTCACATGAACATTCGATTGCAAGCTGTTTTGGACAACTTTCTTTCTCTTCTTGCAAAACACTCGGCAGACCTCCGTGCAGCCTCTAGAACACGATGGGAGATGTTTTCTGTGCTGGCACAGTTTCTCCTTGCCAGACAGAGTGGAAAAGCTTTTTGCTAAGATGTAGACGAGAAGAGAGGCTAAAGACGAAGGTACGGTGCTCTGCAGAGCTAAGCACAGCTCCCGGATCTCTTTCGGCAGAAGACACACACTGCAGAGCACTGTGAGCGGCAGAATCGTCTTTGCGCGAAGAAGCAGCTTCTTCGTCTCCGGGAGCCGGAGAGAGCGGCAACTTGGCAAAGGTGATGAAACAAGCTGTACAACACTGCGATTGTGTGCGCAGCTTGCCAACTGAGAGAAAACAGTACCTGACCACTCTCCTGCCTTTTCTATTCACATGAACATTCGATTGCAAGCTGTTTTGGACAACTTTCTTTCTCTTCTTGCAAAACACTCGGCAGACCTCCGTGCAGCCTCTAGAACACGATGGGAGATGTTTTCTGTGCTGGCACAGTTTCTCCTTGCCAGAGTGGAAAAGCTTTTTGCTAAGATGTAGACGAGAAGAGAGGCTAAAGACGAAGGTACGGTGCTCTGCAGAGCTAAGCACAGCTCCCGGATCTCTTTCGGCAGAAGACACACACTGCAGAGCACTGTGAGCGGCAGAATCGTCTTTGCGCGAAGAAGCAGCTTCTTCGTCTCCGGGAGCCGGAGAGAGCGGCAACTTGGCAAAGGTGATGAAACAAGCTGTACAACACTGCGATTGTGTGCGCAGCTTGCCAACTGAGAGAAAACAGTACCTGACCACTCTCCTGCCTTTTCTATTCACATGAACATTCGATTGCAAGCTGTTTTGGACAACTTTCTTTCTCTTCTTGCAAAACACTCGGCAGACCTCCGTGCAGCCTCTAGAACACGATGGGAGATGTTTTCTGTGCTGGCACAGTTTCTCCTTGCCAGACAGAGTGGAAAAGCTTTTTGCTAAGATGTAGACGAGAAGAGAGCCTAAAGACGAAGGTACGGTGCTCTGCAAAGCTAAGCACAGCTCCCGGATCTCTTTCGGCAGAAGACACACACTGCAGAGCACTGTGAGCGGCAGAATCGTCTTTGCGCGAAGAAGCAGCTTCTTCGTCTCCGGGAGCCGGAGAGAGCGGCAACTTGGCAAAGGTGATGAAACAAGCTGTACAACACTGCGATTGTGTGCGCAGCTTGCCAAGTGAGAGAAAACAGTACCTGACCACTCTCCTGCCTTTTCTATTCACATGAACATTCGATTGCAAGCTGTTTTGGACAACTTTCTTTCTCTTCTTGCAAAACACTCGGCAGAGCTCCGTGCAGCCTCTAGAACACGATGGGAGATGTTTTCTGTGCTGGCACAGTTTCTCCTTGCCAGACAGAGTGGAAAAGCTTTTTGCTAAGATGTAGACGAGAAGAGAGGCTAAAGACGAAGGTACGGTGCTCTGCAGAGCTAAGCACAGCTCCCGGACCTCTTTCGGCAGAAGACACACACTGCAGAGCACTGTGAGCGGCAGAATCGTCTTTGCGCGAAGAAGCAGCTTCTTCGTCTCCGGGAGCCGGAGAGAGCGGCAACTTGGCAAAGGTGATGAAACAAGCTGTACAACACTGCGATTGTGTGCGCAGCTTGCCAACTGAGAGAAAACAGTACCTGACCACTCTCCTGCCTTTTCTATTCACATGAACATTCGATTGCAAGCTGTTTTGGACAACTTTCTTTCTCTTCTTGCAAAACACTCGGCAGATCTCCGTGCAGCCTCTAGAACACGATGGGAGATGTTTTCTGTGCTGGCACAGTTTCTCCTTGCCAGACAGAGTGGAAAAGCTTTTTGCTAAGATGTAGACGAGAAGAGAGGCTAAAGACGAAGGTACGGTGCTCTGGAGAGCTAAGCACAGCTCCCGGATCTCTTTCGGCAGAAGACACACACTGCAGAGCACTGTGAGCGGCAGAATCGTCTTTGCGCGAAGAAGCAGCTTCTTCGTCTCCGGGAGCCGGAGAGAGCGGCAACTTGGCAAAGGTGATGAAACAAGCTGTACAACACTGCGATTGTGTGCGCAGCTTGCCAACTGAGAGAAAACAGTACCTGACCACTCTCCTGCCTTTTCTATTCACATGAACATTCGATTGCAAGCTGTTTTGGACAACTTTCTTTCTCTTCTTGCAAAACACTCGGCAGACCTCCGTGCAGCCTCTAGAACACGATGGGAGATGTTTTCTGTGCTGGCACAGTTTCTCCTTGCCAGACAGAGTGGAAAAGCTTTTTGCTAAGATGTAGACGAGAAGAGAGGCTAAAGACGAAGGTACGGTGCTCTGCAGAGCTAAGCACAGCTCCCGGATCTCTTTCGGCAGAAGACACACACTGCAGAGCACTGTGAGCGGCAGAATCGTCTTTGCGCGAAGAAGCAGCTTCTTCGTCTCCGGGAGCCGGAGAGAGCGGCAACTTGGCAAAGGTGATGAAACAAGCTGTACAACACTGCGATTGTGTGCGCAGCTTGCCAACTGAGAGAAAACAGTACCTGACCACTCTCCTGCCTTTTCTATTCACATGAACATTCGATTGCAAGCTGTTTTGGACAACTTTCTTTCTCTTCTTGCAAAACACTCGGCAGAGCTCCGTGCAGCCTCTAGAACACGATGGGAGATGTTTTCTGTGCTGGCACAGTTTCTCCTTGCCAGACAGAGTGGAAAAGCTTTTTGCTAAGATGTAGACGAGAAGAGAGGCTAAAGACGAAGGTACGGTGCTCTGCAGAGCTAAGCACAGCTCCCGGATCTCTTTCGGCAGAAGACACACACTGCAGAGCACTGTGAGCGGCAGAATCGTCTTTGCGCGAAGAAGCAGCTTCTTCGTCTCCGGGAGCCGGAGAGAGCGGCAACTTGGCAAAGGTGATGAAACAAGCTGTACAACACTGCGATTGTGTGCGCAGCTTGCCAACTGAGAGAAAACAGTACCTGACCACTCTCCTGCCTTTTCTATTCACATGAACATTCGATTGCAAGCTGTTTTGGACAACTTTCTTTCTCTTCTTGCAAAACACTCGGCAGACCTCCGTGCAGCCTCTAGAACACGATGGGAGATGTTTTCTGTGCTGGCACAGTTTCTCCTTGCCAGACAGAGTGGAAAAGCTTTTTGCTAAGATGTAGACGAGAAGAGAGGCTAAAGACGAAGGTACGGTGCTCTGCAGTGCTAAGCACCGCTCCCGGACCTCTTTCGGCAGAAGGCGCACACCGCAGAGCACTGTGAGCTGCAGAATCGTCTTTGCGCGAAGAAGCAGCTTCTTCGTCTCCGGGAGCCGGAGAGAGCGGCAACTTGGCAAAGGTGATGAAACAAGCTGTACAACACTGCGATTGTGTGCGCAGCTTGCCAACTGAGAGAAAACAGTACCTGACCACTCTCCTGCCTTTTCTATTCACATGAACATTCGATTGCAAGCTGTTTTGGACAACTTTCTTTCTCTTCTTGCAAAACACTCGGCAGAGCTCCGTGCAGCCTCTAGAACACGATGGGAGATGTTTTCTGTGCTGGCACAGTTTCTCCTTGCCAGACAGAGTGGAAAAGCTTTTTGCTAAGATGTAGACGAGAAGAGAGGCTAAAGACGAAGGTACGGTGCTCTGCAGAGCTAAGCACAGCTCCCGGATCTCTTTCGGCAGAAGACACACACTGCAGAGCACTGTGAGCGGCAGAATCGTCTTTGCGCGAAGAAGCAGCTTCTTCGTCTCCGGGAGCCGGAGAGAGCGGCAACTTGGCAAAGGTGATGAAACAAGCTGTACAACACTGCGATTGTGTGCGCAGCTTGCCAACTGAGAGAAAACAGTACCTGACCACTCTCCTGCCTTTTCTATTCACATGAACATTCGATTGCAAGCTGTTTTGGACAACTTTCTTTCTCTTCTTGCAAAACACTCGGCAGACCTCCGTGCAGCCTCTAGAACACGATGGGAGATGTTTTCTGTGCTGGCACAGTTTCTCCTTGCCAGACAGAGTGGAAAAGCTTTTTGCTAAGATGTAGACGAGAAGAGAGGCTAAAGACGAAGGTACGGTGCTCTGCAGAGCTAAGCACAGCTCCCGGATCTCTTTCGGCAGAAGACACACACTGCAGAGCACTGTGAGCGGCAGAATCGTCTTTGCGCGAAGAAGCAGCTTCTTCGTCTCCGGGAGCCGGAGAGAGCGGCAACTTGGCAAAGGTGATGAAACAAGCCGTACAACACTGCGATTGTGTGCGCAGCTTGCCAACTGAGAGAAAACAGTACCTGACCACTCTCCTGCCTTTTCTATTCACATGAACATTCGATTGCAAGCTGTTTTGGACAACTTTCTTTCTCTTCTTGCAAAACACTCGGCAGACCTCCGTGCAGCCTCTAGAACACGATGGGAGATGTTTTCTGTGCTGGCACAGTTTCTCCTTGCCAGACAGAGTGGAAAAGCTTTTTGCTAAGATGTAGACGAGAAGAGAGGCTAAAGACGAAGGTACGGTGCTCTGCAGAGCTAAGCACAGCTCCCGGATCTCTTTCGGCAGAAGACACACACTGCAGAGCACTGTGAGCGGCAGAATCGTCTTTGCGCGAAGAAGCAGCTTCTTCGTCTCCGGGAGCCGGAGAGAGCGGCAACTTGGCAAAGGTGATGAAACAAGCTGTACAACACTGCGATTGTGTGCGCAGCTTGCCAACTGAGAGAAAACAGTACCTGACCACTCTCCTGCCTTTTCTATTCACATGAACATTCGATTGCAAGCTGTTTTGGACAACTTTCTTTCTCTTCTTGCAAAACACTCGGCAGACCTCCGTGCAGCCTCTAGAACACGATGGGAGATGTTTTCTGTGCTGGCACAGTTTCTCCTTGCCAGACAGAGTGGAAAAGCTTTTTGCTAAGATGTAGACGAGAAGAGAGGCTAAAGACGAAGGTACGGTGCTCTGCAGAGCTAAGCACAGCTCCCGGATCTCTTTCGGCAGAAGACACACACTGCAGAGCACTGTGAGCGGCAGAATCGTCTTTGCGCGAAGAAGCAGCTTCTTCGTCTCCGGGAGCCGGAGAGAGCGGCAACTTGGCCAAGGTGATGAAACAAGCTGTACAACACTGCGATTGTGTGCGCAGCTTGCCAACTGAGAGAAAACAGTACCTGACCACTCTCCTGCCTTTTCTATTCACATGAACATTCGATTGCAAGCTGTTTTGGACAACTTTCTTTCTCTTCTTGCAAAACACTCGGCAGACCTCCGTGCAGCCTCTAGAACACGATGGGAGATGTTTTCTGTGCTGGCACAGTTTCTCCTTGCCAGACAGAGTGGAAAAGCTTTTTGCTAAGATGTAGACGAGAAGAGAGGCTAAAGACGAAGGTACGGTGCTCTGCAAAGCTAAGCACAGCTCCCGGATCTCTTTCGGCAGAAGACACACACTGCAGAGCACTGTGAGCGGCAGAATCGTCTTTGCGCGAAGAAGCAGCTTCTTCGTCTCCGGGAGCCGGAGAGAGCGGCAACTTGGCAAAGGTGATGAAACAAGCTGTACAACACTGCCATTGTGTGCGCAGCTTGCCAACTGAGAGAAAACAGTACCTGACCACTCTCCTGCCTTTTCTATTCACATGAACATTCGATTGCAAGCTGTTTTGGACAACTTTCTTTCTCTTCTTGCAAAACACTCGGCAGACCTCCGTGCAGCCTCTAGAACACGATGGGAGATGTTTTCTGTGCTGGCACAGTTTCTCCTTGCCAGACAGAGTGGAAAAGCTTTTTGCTAAGATGTAGACGAGAAGAGAGCCTAAAGACGAAGGTACGGTGCTCTACAGTGCTAAGCACAGCTCCCGGACCTCTTTCGGCAGAAGCCGCAAACCGCAGAGCACTGTGAGCGGCAGAATCGTCTTTGCGCGAAGAAGCAGCTTCTTCGTCTCCGGGAGCCGGAGAGAGCGGCAACTTGGCAAAGGTGATGAAACAAGCTGTACAACACTGCGATTGTGTGCGCAGCTTGCCAACTGAGAGAAAACAGTACCTGACCACTCTCCTGCCTTTTCTATTCACATGAACATTCGATTGCAAGCTGTTTTGGACAACTTTCTTTCTCTTCTTGCAAAACACTCGGCAGACCTCCGTGCAGCCTCTAGAACACGATGGGAGATGTTTTCTGTGCTGGCACAGTTTCTCCTTGCCAGACAGAGTGGAAAAGCTTTTTGCTAAGATGTAGACGAGAAGAGAGGCTAAAGACGAAGGTACGGTGCTCTGCAGAGCTAAGCACAGCTCCCGGATCTCTTTCGGCAGAAGACGCACACTGCAGAGCACTGTGAGCGGCAGAATCGTCTTTGCGCGAAGAAGCAGCTTCTTCGTCTCCGGGAGCCGGAGAGAGCGGCAACTTGGCAAAGGTGATGAAACAAGCTGTACAACACTGCGATTGTGTGCGCAGCTTGCCAACTGAGAGAAAACAGTACCTGACCACTCTCCTGCCTTTTCTATTCACATGAACATTCGATTGCAAGCTGTTTTGGACAACTTTCTTTCTCTTCTTGCAAAACACTCGGCAGACCTCCGTGCAGCCTCTAGAACACGATGGGAGATGTTTTCTGTGCTGGCACAGTTTCTCCTTGCCAGACAGAGTGGAAAAGCTTTTTGCTAAGATGTAGACGAGAAGAGAGGCTAAAGACGAAGGTACGGTGCTCTGCAGAGCTAAGCACAGCTCCCGGATCTCTTTCGGCAGAAGACACACACTGCAGAGCACTGTGAGCGGCAGAATCGTCTTTGCGCGAAGAAGCAGCTTCTTCGTCTCCGGGAGCCGGAGAGAGCGGCAACTTGGCAAAGGTGATGAAACAAGCTGTACAACACTGCGATTGTGTGCGCAGCTTGCCAACTGAGAGAAAACAGTACCTGACCACTCTCCTGCCTTTTCTATTCACATGAACATTCGATTGCAAGCTGTTTTGGACAACTTTCTTTCTCTTCTTGCAAAACACTCGGCAGACCTCCGTGCAGCCTCTAGAACACGATGGGAGATGTTTTCTGTGCTGGCACAGTTTCTCCTTGCCAGACAGAGTGGAAAAGCTTTTTGCTAAGATGTAGACGAGAAGAGAGCCTAAAGACGAAGGTACGGTGCTCTGCAAAGCTAAGCACAGCTCCCGGATCTCTTTCGGCAGAAGACACACTCTGCAGAGCACTGTGAGCGGCAGAATCGTCTTTGCGCGAAGAAGCAGCTTCTTCGTCTCCGGGAGCCGGAGAGAGCGGCAACTTGGCAAAGGTGATGAAACAAGCTGTACAACACTGCGATTGTGTGCGCAGCTTGCCAACTGAGAGAAAACAGTACCTGACCACTCTCCTGCCTTTTCTATTCACATGAACATTCGATTGCAAGCTGTTTTGGACAACTTTCTTTCTCTTCTTGCAAAACACTCGGCAGACCTCCGTGCAGCCTCTAGAACACGATGGGAGATGTTTTCTGTGCTGGCACAGTTTCTCCTTGCCAGACAGAGTGGAAAAGCTTTTTGCTAAGATGTAGACGAGAAGAGAGGCTAAAGACGAAGGTACGGTGCTCTGCAGAGCTAAGCACAGCTCCCGGATCTCTTTCGGCAGAAGACACACACTGCAGAGCACTGTGAGCGGCAGAATCGTCTTTGCGCGAAGAAGCAGCTTCTTCGTCTCCGGGAGCCGGAGAGAGCGGCAACTTGGCCAAGGTGATGAAACAAGCTGTACAACACTGCGATTGTGTGCGCAGCTTGCCAACTGAGAGAAAACAGTACCTGACCACTCTCCTGCCTTTTCTATTCACATGAACATTCGATTGCAAGCTGTTTTGGACAACTTTCTTTCTCTTCTTGCAAAACACTCGGCAGACCTCCGTGCAGCCTCTAGAACACGATGGGAGATGTTTTCTGTGCTGGCACAGTTTCTCCTTGCCAGACAGAGTGGAAAAGCTTTTTGCTAAGATGTAGACGAGAAGAGAGGCTAAAGACGAAGGTACGGTGCTCTGCAAAGCTAAGCACAGCTCCCGGATCTCTTTCGGCAGAAGACACACACTGCAGAGCACTGTGAGCGGCAGAATCGTCTTTGCGCGAAGAAGCAGCTTCTTCGTCTCCGGGAGCCGGAGAGAGCGGCAACTTGGCAAAGGTGATGAAACAAGCTGTACAACACTGCCATTGTGTGCGCAGCTTGCCAACTGAGAGAAAACAGTACCTGACCACTCTCCTGCCTTTTCTATTCACATGAACATTCGATTGCAAGCTGTTTTGGACAACTTTCTTTCTCTTCTTGCAAAACACTCGGCAGACCTCCGTGCAGCCTCTAGAACACGATGGGAGATGTTTTCTGTGCTGGCACAGTTTCTCCTTGCCAGACAGAGTGGAAAAGCTTTTTGCTAAGATGTAGACGAGAAGAGAGCCTAAAGACGAAGGTACGGTGCTCTACAGTGCTAAGCACAGCTCCCGGACCTCTTTCGGCAGAAGCCGCAAACCGCAGAGCACTGTGAGCGGCAGAATCGTCTTTGCGCGAAGAAGCAGCTTCTTCGTCTCCGGGAGCCGGAGAGAGCGGCAACTTGGCAAAGGTGATGAAACAAGCTGTACAACACTGCGATTGTGTGCGCAGCTTGCCAACTGAGAGAAAACAGTACCTGACCACTCTCCTGCCTTTTCTATTCACATGAACATTCGATTGCAAGCTGTTTTGGACAACTTTCTTTCTCTTCTTGCAAAACACTCGGCAGACCTCCGTGCAGCCTCTAGAACACGATGGGAGATGTTTTCTGTGCTGGCACAGTTTCTCCTTGCCAGACAGAGTGGAAAAGCTTTTTGCTAAGATGTAGACGAGAAGAGAGGCTAAAGACGAAGGTACGGTGCTCTGCAGAGCTAAGCACAGCTCCCGGATCTCTTTCGGCAGAAGACGCACACTGCAGAGCACTGTGAGCGGCAGAATCGTCTTTGCGCGAAGAAGCAGCTTCTTCGTCTCCGGGAGCCGGAGAGAGCGGCAACTTGGCAAAGGTGATGAAACAAGCTGTACAACACTGCGATTGTGTGCGCAGCTTGCCAACTGAGAGAAAACAGTACCTGACCACTCTCCTGCCTTTTGTAATCACATGAACATTCGATTGCAAGCTGTTTTGGACAACTTTCTTTCTCTTCTTGCAAAACACTCGGCAGAGCTCCGTGCAGCCTCTAGAACACGATGGGAGATGTTTTCTGTGCTGGCACAGTTTCTCCTTGCCAGACAGAGTGGAAAAGCTTTTTGCTAAGATGTAGACGAGAAGAGAGGCTAAAGACGAAGGTACGGTGCTCTGCAGAGCTAAGCACAGCTCCCGGATCTCTTTCGGCAGAAGACACACACTGCAGAGCACTGTGAGCGGCAGAATCGTCTTTGCGCGAAGAAGCAGCTTCTTCGTCTCCGGGAGCCGGAGAGAGCGGCAACTTGGCAAAGGTGATGAAACAAGCTGTACAACACTGCGATTGTGTGCGCAGCTTGCCAACTGAGAGAAAACAGTACCTGACCACTCTCCTGCCTTTTCTATTCACATGAACATTCGATTGCAAGCTGTTTTGGACAACTTTCTTTCTCTTCTTGCAAAACACTCGGCAGACCTCCGTGCAGCCTCTAGAACACGATGGGAGATGTTTTCTGTGCTGGCACAGTTTCTCCTTGCCAGACAGAGTGGAAAAGCTTTTTGCTAAGATGTAGACGAGAAGAGAGCCTAAAGACGAAGGTACGGTGCTCTGCAAAGCTAAGCACAGCTCCCGGATCTCTTTCGGCAGAAGACACACTCTGCAGAGCACTGTGAGCGGCAGAATCGTCTTTGCGCGAAGAAGCAGCTTCTTCGTCTCCGGGAGCCGGAGAGAGCGGCAACTTGGCAAAGGTGATGAAACAAGCTGTACAACACTGCGATTGTGTGCGCAGCTTGCCAACTGAGAGAAAACAGTACCTGACCACTCTCCTGCCTTTTCTATTCACATGAACATTCGATTGCAAGCTGTTTTGGACAACTTTCTTTCTCTTCTTGCAAAACACTCGGCAGACCTCCGTGCAGCCTCTAGAACACGATGGGAGATGTTTTCTGTGCTGGCACAGTTTCTCCTTGCCAGACAGAGTGGAAAAGCTTTTTGCTAAGATGTAGACGAGAAGAGAGGCTAAAGACGAAGGTACGGTGCTCTGCAGAGCTAAGCACAGCTCCCGGACCTCTTTCGGCAGAAGACACACTCTGCAGAGCACTGTGAGCGGCAGAATCGTCTTTGCGCGAAGAAGCAGCTTCTTCGTCTCCGGGAGCCGGAGAGAGCGGCAACTTGGCAAAGGTGATGAAACAAGCTGTACAACACTGCGATTGTGTGCGCAGCTTGCCAACTGAGAGAAAACAGTACCTGACCACTCTCCTGCCTTTTCTATTCACATGAACATTCGATTGCAAGCTGTTTTGGACAACTTTCTTTCTCTTCTTGCAAAACACTCGGCAGATCTCCGTGCAGCCTCTAGAACACGATGGGAGATGTTTTCTGTGCTGGCACAGTTTCTCCTTGCCAGACAGAGTGGAAAAGCTTTTTGCTAAGATGTAGACGAGAAGAGAGGCTAAAGACGAAGGTACGGTGCTCTGGAGAGCTAAGCACAGCTCCCGGATCTCTTTCGGCAGAAGACACACACTGCAGAGCACTGTGAGCGGCAGAATCGTCTTTGCGCGAAGAAGCAGCTTCTTCGTCTCCGGGAGCCGGAGAGAGCGGCAACTTGGCAAAGGTGATGAAACAAGCTGTACAACACTGCGATTGTGTGCGCAGCTTGCCAAGTGAGAGAAAACAGTACCTGACCACTCTCCTGCCTTTTCTATTCACATGAACATTCGATTGCAAGCTGTTTTGGACAACTTTCTTTCTCTTCTTGCAAAACACTCGGCAGACCTCCGTGCAGCCTCTAGAACACGATGGGAGATGTTTTCTGTGCTGGCACAGTTTCTCCTTGCCAGACAGAGTGGAAAAGCTTTTTGCTAAGATGTAGACGAGAAGAGAGGCTAAAGACGAAGGTACGGTGCTCTGCAGAGCTAAGCACAGCTCCCGGATCTCTTTCGGCAGAAGACACACACTGCAGAGCACTGTGAGCGGCAGAATCGTCTTTGCGCGAAGAAGCAGCTTCTTCGTCTCCGGGAGCCGGAGAGAGCGGCAACTTGGCAAAGGTGATGAAACAAGCTGTACAACACTGCGATTGTGTGCGCAGCTTGCCAACTGAGAGAAAACAGTACCTGACCACTCTCCTGCCTTTTCTATTCACATGAACATTCGATTGCAAGCTGTTTTGGACAACTTTCTTTCTCTTCTTGCAAAACACTCGGCAGACCTCCGTGCAGCCTCTAGAACACGATGGGAGATGTTTTCTGTGCTGGCACAGTTTCTCCTTGCCAGACAGAGTGGAAAAGCTTTTTGCTAAGATGTAGACGAGAAGAGAGCCTAAAGACGAAGGTACGGTGCTCTGCAAAGCTAAGCACAGCTCCCGGATCTCTTTCGGCAGAAGACACACTCTGCAGAGCACTGTGAGCGGCAGAATCGTCTTTGCGCGAAGAAGCAGCTTCTTCGTCTCCGGGAGCCGGAGAGAGCGGCAACTTGGCAAAGGTGATGAAACAAGCTGTACAACACTGCGATTGTGTGCGCAGCTTGCCAACTGAGAGAAAACAGTACCTGACCACTCTCCTGCCTTTTCTATTCACATGAACATTCGATTGCAAGCTGTTTTGGACAACTTTCTTTCTCTTCTTGCAAAACACTCGGCAGACCTCCGTGCAGCCTCTAGAACACGATGGGAGATGTTTTCTGTGCTGGCACAGTTTCTCCTTGCCAGACAGAGTGGAAAAGCTTTTTGCTAAGATGTAGACGAGAAGAGAGGCTAAAGACGAAGGTACGGTGCTCTGCAGAGCTAAGCACAGCTCCCGGACCTCTTTCGGCAGAAGACACACACTGCAGAGCACTGTGAGCGGCAGAATCGTCTTTGCGCGAAGAAGCAGCTTCTTCGTCTCCGGGAGCCGGAGAGAGCGGCAACTTGGCAAAGGTGATGAAACAAGCTGTACAACACTGCCATTGTGTGCGCAGCTTGCCAACTGAGAGAAAACAGTACCTGACCACTCTCCTGCCTTTTCTATTCACATGAACATTCGATTGCAAGCTGTTTTGGACAACTTTCTTTCTCTTCTTGCAAAACACTCGGCAGATCTCCGTGCAGCCTCTAGAACACGATGGGAGATGTTTTCTGTGCTGGCACAGTTTCTCCTTGCCAGACAGAGTGGAAAAGCTTTTTGCTAAGATGTAGACGAGAAGAGAGGCTAAAGACGAAGGTACGGTGCTCTGGAGAGCTAAGCACAGCTCCCGGATCTCTTTCGGCAGAAGACACACACTGCAGAGCACTGTGAGCGGCAGAATCGTCTTTGCGCGAAGAAGCAGCTTCTTCGTCTCCGGGAGCCGGAGAGAGCGGCAACTTGGCAAAGGTGATGAAACAAGCTGTACAACACTGCGATTGTGTGCGCAGCTTGCCAAGTGAGAGAAAACAGTACCTGACCACTCTCCTGCCTTTTCTATTCACATGAACATTCGATTGCAAGCTGTTTTGGACAACTTTCTTTCTCTTCTTGCAAAACACTCGGCAGACCTCCGTGCAGCCTCTAGAACACGATGGGAGATGTTTTCTGTGCTGGCACAGTTTCTCCTTGCCAGACAGAGTGGAAAAGCTTTTTGCTAAGATGTAGACGAGAAGAGAGGCTAAAGACGAAGGTACGGTGCTCTGCAGAGCTAAGCACAGCTCCCGGATCTCTTTCGGCAGAAGACACACACTGCAGAGCACTGTGAGCGGCAGAATCGTCTTTGCGCGAAGAAGCAGCTTCTTCGTCTCCGGGAGCCGGAGAGAGCGGCAACTTGGCAAAGGTGATGAAACAAGCTGTACAACACTGCGATTGTGTGCGCAGCTTGCCAACTGAGAGAAAACAGTACCTGACCACTCTCCTGCCTTTTCTATTCACATGAACATTCGATTGCAAGCTGTTTTGGACAACTTTCTTTCTCTTCTTGCAAAACACTCGGCAGACCTCCGTGCAGCCTCTAGAACACGATGGGAGATGTTTTCTGTGCTGGCACAGTTTCTCCTTGCCAGACAGAGTGGAAAAGCTTTTTGCTAAGATGTAGACGAGAAGAGAGGCTAAAGACGAAGGTACGGTGCTCTGCAGAGCTAAGCACAGCTCCCGGATCTCTTTCGGCAGAAGACACACACTGCAGAGCACTGTGAGCGGCAGAATCGTCTTTGCGCGAAGAAGCAGCTTCTTCGTCTCCGGGAGCCGGAGAGAGCGGCAACTTGGCAAAGGTGATGAAACAAGCTGTACAACACTGCGATTGTGTGCGCAGCTTGCCAACTGAGAGAAAACAGTACCTGACCACTCTCCTGCCTTTTCTATTCACATGAACATTCGATTGCAAGCTGTTTTGGACAACTTTCTTTCTCTTCTTGCAAAACACTCGGCAGACCTCCGTGCAGCCTCTAGAACACGATGGGAGATGTTTTCTGTGCTGGCACAGTTTCTCCTTGCCAGACAGAGTGGAAAAGCTTTTTGCTAAGATGTAGACGAGAAGAGAGGCTAAAGACGAAGGTACGGTGCTCTGCAGTGCTAAGCACCGCTCCCGGACCTCTTTCGGCAGAAGGCGCACACCGCAGAGCACTGTGAGCTGCAGAATCGTCTTTGCGCGAAGAAGCAGCTTCTTCGTCTCCGGGAGCCGGAGAGAGCGGCAACTTGGCAAAGGTGATGAAACAAGCTGTACAACACTGCGATTGTGTGCGCAGCTTGCCAACTGAGAGAAAACAGTACCTGACCACTCTCCTGCCTTTTCTATTCACATGAACATTCGATTGCAAGCTGTTTTGGACAACTTTCTTTCTCTTCTTGCAAAACACTCGGCAGACCTCCGTGCAGCCTCTAGAACACGATGGGAGATGTTTTCTGTGCTGGCACAGTTTCTCCTTGCCAGACAGAGTGGAAAAGCTTTTTGCTAAGATGTAGACGAGAAGAGAGGCTAAAGACGAAGGTACGGTGCTCTGCAGAGCTAAGCACAGCTCCCGGATCTCTTTCGGCAGAAGACACACACTGCAGAGCACTGTGAGCGGCAGAATCGTCTTTGCGCGAAGAAGCAGCTTCTTCGTCTCCGGGAGCCGGAGAGAGCGGCAACTTGGCAAAGGTGATGAAACAAGCTGTACAACACTGCGATTGTGTGCGCAGCTTGCCAAGTGAGAGAAAACAGTACCTGACCACTCTCCTGCCTTTTCTATTCACATGAACATTCGATTGCAAGCTGTTTTGGACAACTTTCTTTCTCTTCTTGCAAAACACTCGGCAGACCTCCGTGCAGCCTCTAGAACACGATGGGAGATGTTTTCTGTGCTGGCACAGTTTCTCCTTGCCAGACAGAGTGGAAAAGCTTTTTGCTAAGATGTAGACGAGAAGAGAGCCTAAAGACGAAGGTACGGTGCTCTGCAGAGCTAAGCACAGCTCCCGGATCTCTTTCGGCAGAAGACACACACTGCAGAGCACTGTGAGCGGCAGAATCGTCTTTGCGCGAAGAAGCAGCTTCTTCGTCTCCGGGAGCCGGAGAGAGCGGCAACTTGGCAAAGGTGATGAAACAAGCTGTACAACACTGCGATTGTGTGCGCAGCTTGCCAACTGAGAGAAAACAGTACCTGACCACTCTCCTGCCTTTTCTATTCACATGAACATTCGATTGCAAGCTGTTTTGGACAACTTTCTTTCTCTTCTTGCAAAACACTCGGCAGACCTCCGTGCAGCCTCTAGAACACGATGGGAGATGTTTTCTGTGCTGGCACAGTTTCTCCTTGCCAGACAGAGTGGAAAAGCTTTTTGCTAAGATGTAGACGAGAAGAGAGGCTAAAGACGAAGGTACGGTGCTCTGCAGAGCTAAGCACAGCTCCCGGATCTCTTTCGGCAGAAGACACACACTGCAGAGCACTGTGAGCGGCAGAATCGTCTTTGCGCGAAGAAGCAGCTTCTTCGTCTCCGGGAGCCGGAGAGAGCGGCAACTTGGCAAAGGTGATGAAACAAGCTGTACAACACTGCGATTGTGTGCGCAGCTTGCCAACTGAGAGAAAACAGTACCTGACCGCTCTCCTGCCTTTTCTATTCACATGAACATTCGATTGCAAGCTGTTTTGGACAACTTTCTTTCTCTTCTTGCAAAACACTCGGCAGACCTCCGTGCAGCCTCTAGAACACGATGGGAGATGTTTTCTGTGCTGGCACAGTTTCTCCTTGCCAGACAGAGTGGAAAAGCTTTTTGCTAAGATGTAGACGAGAAGAGAGGCTAAAGACGAAGGTACGGTGCTCTGCAGAGCTAAGCACAGCTCCCGGATCTCTTTCGGCAGAAGACACACACTGCAGAGCACTGTGAGCGGCAGAATCGTCTTTGCGCGAAGAAGCAGCTTCTTCGTCTCCGGGAGCCGGAGAGAGCGGCAACTTGGCAAAGGTGATGAAACAAGCTGTACAACACTGCGATTGTGTGCGCAGCTTGCCAACTGAGAGAAAACAGTACCTGACCACTCTCCTGCCTTTTCTATTCACATGAACATTCGATTGCAAGCTGTTTTGGACAACTTTCTTTCTCTTCTTGCAAAACACTCGGCAGACCTCCGTGCAGCCTCTAGAACACGATGGGAGATGTTTTCTGTGCTGGCACAGTTTCTCCTTGCCAGACAGAGTGGAAAAGCTTTTTGCTAAGATGTAGACGAGAAGAGAGCCTAAAGACGAAGGTACGGTGCTCTGCAGAGCTACGCACAGCTCCCGGATCTCTTTCGGCAGAAGACACACACTGCAGAGCACTGTGAGCGGCAGAATCGTCTTTGCGCGAAGAAGCAGCTTCTTCGTCTCCGGGAGCCGGAGAGAGCGGCAACTTGGCAAAGGTGATGAAACAAGCTGTACAACACTGCGATTGTGTGCGCAGCTTGCCAACTGAGAGAAAACAGTACCTGACCACTCTCCTGCCTTTTCTATTCACATGAACATTCGATTGCAAGCTGTTTTGGACAACTTTCTTTCTCTTCTTGCAAAACACTCGGCAGACCTCCGTGCAGCCTCTAGAACACGATGGGAGATGTTTTCTGTGCTGGCACAGTTTCTCCTTGCCAGAGTGGAAAAGCTTTTTGCTAAGATGTAGACGAGAAGAGAGGCTAAAGACGAAGGTACGGTGCTCTGCAGAGCTAAGCACAGCTCCCGGATCTCTTTCGGCAGAAGACACACACTGCAGAGCACTGTGAGCGGCAGAATCGTCTTTGCGCGAAGAAGCAGCTTCTTCGTCTCCGGGAGCCGGAGAGAGCGGCAACTTGGCAAAGGTGATGAAACAAGCTGTACAACACTGCGATTGTGTGCGCAGCTTGCCAACTGAGAGAAAACAGTACCTGACCACTCTCCTGCCTTTTCTATTCACATGAACATTCGATTGCAAGCTGTTTTGGACAACTTTCTTTCTCTTCTTGCAAAACACTCGGCAGACCTCCGTGCAGCCTCTAGAACACGATGGGAGATGTTTTCTGTGCTGGCACAGTTTCTCCTTGCCAGACAGAGTGGAAAAGCTTTTTGCTAAGATGTAGACGAGAAGAGAGCCTAAAGACGAAGGTACGGTGCTCTGCAAAGCTAAGCACAGCTCCCGGATCTCTTTCGGCAGAAGACACACACTGCAGAGCACTGTGAGCGGCAGAATCGTCTTTGCGCGAAGAAGCAGCTTCTTCGTCTCCGGGAGCCGGAGAGAGCGGCAACTTGGCAAAGGTGATGAAACAAGCTGTACAACACTGCGATTGTGTGCGCAGCTTGCCAACTGAGAGAAAACAGTACCTGACCACTCTCCTGCCTTTTCTATTCACATGAACATTCGATTGCAAGCTGTTTTGGACAACTTTCTTTCTCTTCTTGCAAAACACTCGGCAGACCTCCGTGCAGCCTCTAGAACACGATGGGAGATGTTTTCTGTGCTGGCACAGTTTCTCCTTGCCAGACAGAGTGGAAAAGCTTTTTGCTAAGATGTAGACGAGAAGAGAGGCTAAAGACGAAGGTACGGTGCTCTGCAGAGCTAAGCACAGCTCCCGGACCTCTTTCGGCAGAAGACACACACTGCAGAGCACTGTGAGCGGCAGAATCGTCTTTGCGCGAAGAAGCAGCTTCTTCGTCTCCGGGAGCCGGAGAGAGCGGCAACTTGGCAAAGGTGATGAAACAAGCTGTACAACACTGCGATTGTGTGCGCAGCTTGCCAACTGAGAGAAAACAGTACCTGACCACTCTCCTGCCTTTTCTATTCACATGAACATTCGATTGCAAGCTGTTTTGGACAACTTTCTTTCTCTTCTTGCAAAACACTCGGCAGATCTCCGTGCAGCCTCTAGAACACGATGGGAGATGTTTTCTGTGCTGGCACAGTTTCTCCTTGCCAGACAGAGTGGAAAAGCTTTTTGCTAAGATGTAGACGAGAAGAGAGGCTAAAGACGAAGGTACGGTGCTCTGCAGAGCTAAGCACAGCTCCCGGATCTCTTTCGGCAGAAGACACACACTGCAGAGCACTGTGAGCGGCAGAATCGTCTTTGCGCGAAGAAGCAGCTTCTTCGTCTCCGGGAGCCGGAGAGAGCGGCAACTTGGCAAAGGTGATGAAACAAGCTGTACAACACTGCGATTGTGTGCGCAGCTTGCCAACTGAGAGAAAACAGTACCTGACCACTCTCCTGCCTTTTCTATTCACATGAACATTCGATTGCAAGCTGTTTTGGACAACTTTCTTTCTCTTCTTGCAAAACACTCGGCAGACCTCCGTGCAGCCTCTAGAACACGATGGGAGATGTTTTCTGTGCTGGCACAGTTTCTCCTTGCCAGACAGAGTGGAAAAGCTTTTTGCTAAGATGTAGACGAGAAGAGAGGCTAAAGACGAAGGTACGGTGCTCTGCAGAGCTAAGCACAGCTCCCGGATCTCTTTCGGCAGAAGACACACACTGCAGAGCACTGTGAGCGGCAGAATCGTCTTTGCGCGAAGAAGCAGCTTCTTCGTCTCCGGGAGCCGGAGAGAGCGGCAACTTGGCAAAGGTGATGAAACAAGCTGTACAACACTGCGATTGTGTGCGCAGCTTGCCAACTGAGAGAAAACAGTACCTGACCACTCTCCTGCCTTTTCTATTCACATGAACATTCGATTGCAAGCTGTTTTGGACAACTTTCTTTCTCTTCTTGCAAAACACTCGGCAGAGCTCCGTGCAGCCTCTAGAACACGATGGGAGATGTTTTCTGTGCTGGCACAGTTTCTCCTTGCCAGACAGAGTGGAAAAGCTTTTTGCTAAGATGTAGACGAGAAGAGAGGCTAAAGACGAAGGTACGGTGCTCTGCAGAGCTAAGCACAGCTCCCGGATCTCTTTCGGCAGAAGACACACACTGCAGAGCACTGTGAGCGGCAGAATCGTCTTTGCGCGAAGAAGCAGCTTCTTCGTCTCCGGGAGCCGGAGAGAGCGGCAACTTGGCAAAGGTGATGAAACAAGCTGTACAACACTGCGATTGTGTGCGCAGCTTGCCAACTGAGAGAAAACAGTACCTGACCACTCTCCTGCCTTTTCTATTCACATGAACATTCGATTGCAAGCTGTTTTGGACAACTTTCTTTCTCTTCTTGCAAAACACTCGGCAGACCTCCGTGCAGCCTCTAGAACACGATGGGAGATGTTTTCTGTGCTGGCACAGTTTCTCCTTGCCAGACAGAGTGGAAAAGCTTTTTGCTAAGATGTAGACGAGAAGAGAGGCTAAAGACGAAGGTACGGTGCTCTGCAGTGCTAAGCACCGCTCCCGGACCTCTTTCGGCAGAAGGCGCACACCGCAGAGCACTGTGAGCTGCAGAATCGTCTTTGCGCGAAGAAGCAGCTTCTTCGTCTCCGGGAGCCGGAGAGAGCGGCAACTTGGCAAAGGTGATGAAACAAGCTGTACAACACTGCGATTGTGTGCGCAGCTTGCCAACTGAGAGAAAACAGTACCTGACCACTCTCCTGCCTTTTCTATTCACATGAACATTCGATTGCAAGCTGTTTTGGACAACTTTCTTTCTCTTCTTGCAAAACACTCGGCAGACCTCCGTGCAGCCTCTAGAACACGATGGGAGATGTTTTCTGTGCTGGCACAGTTTCTCCTTGCCAGACAGAGTGGAAAAGCTTTTTGCTAAGATGTAGACGAGAAGAGAGCCTAAAGACGAAGGTACGGTGCTCTGCAGAGCTAAGCACAGCTCCCGGATCTCTTTCGGCAGAAGACACACACTGCAGAGCACTGTGAGCGGCAGAATCGTCTTTGCGCGAAGAAGCAGCTTCTTCGTCTCCGGGAGCCGGAGAGAGCGGCAACTTGGCCAAGGTGATGAAACAAGCTGTACAACACTGCGATTGTGTGCGCAGCTTGCCAACTGAGAGAAAACAGTACCTGACCACTCTCCTGCCTTTTCTATTCACATGAACATTCGATTGCAAGCTGTTTTGGACAACTTTCTTTCTCTTCTTGCAAAACACTCGGCAGACCTCCGTGCAGCCTCTAGAACACGATGGGAGATGTTTTCTGTGCTGGCACAGTTTCTCCTTGCCAGACAGAGTGGAAAAGCTTTTTGCTAAGATGTAGACGAGAAGAGAGGCTAAAGACGAAGGTACGGTGCTCTGCAAAGCTAAGCACAGCTCCCGGATCTCTTTCGGCAGAAGACACACACTGCAGAGCACTGTGAGCGGCAGAATCGTCTTTGCGCGAAGAAGCAGCTTCTTCGTCTCCGGGAGCCGGAGAGAGCGGCAACTTGGCAAAGGTGATGAAACAAGCTGTACAACACTGCCATTGTGTGCGCAGCTTGCCAACTGAGAGAAAACAGTACCTGACCACTCTCCTGCCTTTTCTATTCACATGAACATTCGATTGCAAGCTGTTTTGGACAACTTTCTTTCTCTTCTTGCAAAACACTCGGCAGACCTCCGTGCAGCCTCTAGAACACGATGGGAGATGTTTTCTGTGCTGGCACAGTTTCTCCTTGCCAGACAGAGTGGAAAAGCTTTTTGCTAAGATGTAGACGAGAAGAGAGCCTAAAGACGAAGGTACGGTGCTCTACAGTGCTAAGCACAGCTCCCGGACCTCTTTCGGCAGAAGCCGCAAACCGCAGAGCACTGTGAGCGGCAGAATCGTCTTTGCGCGAAGAAGCAGCTTCTTCGTCTCCGGGAGCCGGAGAGAGCGGCAACTTGGCAAAGGTGATGAAACAAGCTGTACAACACTGCGATTGTGTGCGCAGCTTGCCAACTGAGAGAAAACAGTACCTGACCACTCTCCTGCCTTTTCTATTCACATGAACATTCGATTGCAAGCTGTTTTGGACAACTTTCTTTCTCTTCTTGCAAAACACTCGGCAGACCTCCGTGCAGCCTCTAGAACACGATGGGAGATGTTTTCTGTGCTGGCACAGTTTCTCCTTGCCAGACAGAGTGGAAAAGCTTTTTGCTAAGATGTAGACGAGAAGAGAGGCTAAAGACGAAGGTACGGTGCTCTGCAGAGCTAAGCACAGCTCCCGGATCTCTTTCGGCAGAAGACGCACACTGCAGAGCACTGTGAGCGGCAGAATCGTCTTTGCGCGAAGAAGCAGCTTCTTCGTCTCCGGGAGCCGGAGAGAGCGGCAACTTGGCAAAGGTGATGAAACAAGCTGTACAACACTGCGATTGTGTGCGCAGCTTGCCAACTGAGAGAAAACAGTACCTGACCACTCTCCTGCCTTTTCTATTCACATGAACATTCGATTGCAAGCTGTTTTGGACAACTTTCTTTCTCTTCTTGCAAAACACTCGGCAGACCTCCGTGCAGCCTCTAGAACACGATGGGAGATGTTTTCTGTGCTGGCACAGTTTCTCCTTGCCAGACAGAGTGGAAAAGCTTTTTGCTAAGATGTAGACGAGAAGAGAGGCTAAAGACGAAGGTACGGTGCTCTGCAGAGCTAAGCACAGCTCCCGGATCTCTTTCGGCAGAAGACACACACTGCAGAGCACTGTGAGCGGCAGAATCGTCTTTGCGCGAAGAAGCAGCTTCTTCGTCTCCGGGAGCCGGAGAGAGCGGCAACTTGGCAAAGGTGATGAAACAAGCTGTACAACACTGCGATTGTGTGCGCAGCTTGCCAACTGAGAGAAAACAGTACCTGACCACTCTCCTGCCTTTTCTATTCACATGAACATTCGATTGCAAGCTGTTTTGGACAACTTTCTTTCTCTTCTTGCAAAACACTCGGCAGACCTCCGTGCAGCCTCTAGAACACGATGGGAGATGTTTTCTGTGCTGGCACAGTTTCTCCTTGCCAGACAGAGTGGAAAAGCTTTTTGCTAAGATGTAGATGAGAAGAGAGCCTAAAGACGAAGGTACGGTGCTCTGCAAAGCTAAGCACAGCTCCCGGATCTCTTTCGGCAGAAGACACACTCTGCAGAGCACTGTGAGCGGCAGAATCGTCTTTGCGCGAAGAAGCAGCTTCTTCGTCTCCGGGAGCCGGAGAGAGCGGCAACTTGGCAAAGGTGATGAAACAAGCTGTACAACACTGCGATTGTGTGCGCAGCTTGCCAACTGAGAGAAAACAGTACCTGACCACTCTCCTGCCTTTTCTATTCACATGAACATTCGATTGCAAGCTGTTTTGGACAACTTTCTTTCTCTTCTTGCAAAACACTCGGCAGACCTCCGTGCAGCCTCTAGAACACGATGGGAGATGTTTTCTGTGCTGGCACAGTTTCTCCTTGCCAGACAGAGTGGAAAAGCTTTTTGCTAAGATGTAGACGAGAAGAGAGGCTAAAGACGAAGGTACGGTGCTCTGCAGAGCTAAGCACAGCTCCCGGACCTCTTTCGGCAGAAGACACACACTGCAGAGCACTGTGAGCGGCAGAATCGTCTTTGCGCGAAGAAGCAGCTTCTTCGTCTCCGGGAGCCGGAGAGAGCGGCAACTTGGCAAAGGTGATGAAACAAGCTGTACAACACTGCGATTGTGTGCGCAGCTTGCCAACTGAGAGAAAACAGTACCTGACCACTCTCCTGCCTTTTCTATTCACATGAACATTCGATTGCAAGCTGTTTTGGACAACTTTCTTTCTCTTCTTGCAAAACACTCGGCAGATCTCCGTGCAGCCTCTAGAACACGATGGGAGATGTTTTCTGTGCTGGCACAGTTTCTCCTTGCCAGACAGAGTGGAAAAGCTTTTTGCTAAGATGTAGACGAGAAGAGAGGCTAAAGACGAAGGTACGGTGCTCTGGAGAGCTAAGCACAGCTCCCGGATCTCTTTCGGCAGAAGACACACACTGCAGAGCACTGTGAGCGGCAGAATCGTCTTTGCGCGAAGAAGCAGCTTCTTCGTCTCCGGGAGCCGGAGAGAGCGGCAACTTGGCAAAGGTGATGAAACAAGCTGTACAACACTGCGATTGTGTGCGCAGCTTGCCAAGTGAGAGAAAACAGTACCTGACCACTCTCCTGCCTTTTCTATTCACATGAACATTCGATTGCAAGCTGTTTTGGACAACTTTCTTTCTCTTCTTGCAAAACACTCGGCAGACCTCCGTGCAGCCTCTAGAACACGATGGGAGATGTTTTCTGTGCTGGCACAGTTTCTCCTTGCCAGACAGAGTGGAAAAGCTTTTTGCTAAGATGTAGACGAGAAGAGAGCCTAAAGACGAAGGTACGGTGCTCTGCAGAGCTAAGCACAGCTCCCGGATCTCTTTCGGCAGAAGACACACACTGCAGAGCACTGTGAGCGGCAGAATCGTCTTTGCGCGAAGAAGCAGCTTCTTCGTCTCCGGGAGCCGGAGAGAGCGGCAACTTGGCAAAGGTGATGAAACAAGCTGTACAACACTGCGATTGTGTGCGCAGCTTGCCAACTGAGAGAAAACAGTACCTGACCACTCTCCTGCCTTTTCTATTCACATGAACATTCGATTGCAAGCTGTTTTGGACAACTTTCTTTCTCTTCTTGCAAAACACTCGGCAGAGCTCCGTGCAGCCTCTAGAACACGATGGGAGATGTTTTCTGTGCTGGCACAGTTTCTCCTTGCCAGACAGAGTGGAAAAGCTTTTTGCTAAGATGTAGACGAGAAGAGAGGCTAAAGACGAAGGTACGGTGCTCTGCAGAGCTAAGCACAGCTCCCGGATCTCTTTCGGCAGAAGACACACACTGCAGAGCACTGTGAGCGGCAGAATCGTCTTTGCGCGAAGAAGCAGCTTCTTCGTCTCCGGGAGCCGGAGAGAGCGGCAACTTGGCAAAGGTGATGAAACAAGCTGTACAACACTGCGATTGTGTGCGCAGCTTGCCAACTGAGAGAAAACAGTACCTGACCACTCTCCTGCCTTTTCTATTCACATGAACATTCGATTGCAAGCTGTTTTGGACAACTTTCTTTCTCTTCTTGCAAAACACTCGGCAGACCTCCGTGCAGCCTCTAGAACACGATGGGAGATGTTTTCTGTGCTGGCACAGTTTCTCCTTGCCAGACAGAGTGGAAAAGCTTTTTGCTAAGATGTAGACGAGAAGAGAGGCTAAAGACGAAGGTACGGTGCTCTGCAGTGCTAAGCACCGCTCCCGGACCTCTTTCGGCAGAAGGCGCACACCGCAGAGCACTGTGAGCTGCAGAATCGTCTTTGCGCGAAGAAGCAGCTTCTTCGTCTCCGGGAGCCGGAGAGAGCGGCAACTTGGCAAAGGTGATGAAACAAGCTGTACAACACTGCGATTGTGTGCGCAGCTTGCCAAGTGAGAGAAAACAGTACCTGACCACTCTCCTGCCTTTTCTATTCACATGAACATTCGATTGCAAGCTGTTTTGGACAACTTTCTTTCTCTTCTTGCAAAACACTCGGCAGACCTCCGTGCAGCCTCTAGAACACGATGGGAGATGTTTTCTGTGCTGGCACAGTTTCTCCTTGCCAGACAGAGTGGAAAAGCTTTTTGCTAAGATGTAGACGAGAAGAGAGCCTAAAGACGAAGGTACGGTGCTCTGCAGAGCTAAGCACAGCTCCCGGATCTCTTTCGGCAGAAGACACACACTGCAGAGCACTGTGAGCGGCAGAATCGTCTTTGCGCGAAGAAGCAGCTTCTTCGTCTCCGGGAGCCGGAGAGAGCGGCAACTTGGCAAAGGTGATGAAACAAGCTGTACAACACTGCGATTGTGTGCGCAGCTTGCCAACTGAGAGAAAACAGTACCTGACCACTCTCCTGCCTTTTCTATTCACATGAACATTCGATTGCAAGCTGTTTTGGACAACTTTCTTTCTCTTCTTGCAAAACACTCGGCACACCTCCGTGCAGCCTCTAGAACACGATGGGAGATGTTTTCTGTGCTGGCACAGTTTCTCCTTGCCAGACAGAGTGGAAAAGCTTTTTGCTAAGATGTAGACGAGAAGAGAGGCTAAAGACGAAGGTACGGTGCTCTGCAGAGCTAAGCACCGCTCCCGGATCTCTTTCGGCAGAAGACACACACTGCAGAGCACTGTGAGCGGCAGAATCGTCTTTGCGCGAAGAAGCAGCTTCTTCGTCTCCGGGAGCCGGAGAGAGCGGCAACTTGGCAAAGGTGATGAAACAAGCTGTACAACACTGCGATTGTGTGCGCAGCTTGCCAACTGAGAGAAAACAGTACCTGACCGCTCTCCTGCCTTTTCTATTCACATGAACATTCGATTGCAAGCTGTTTTGGACAACTTTCTTTCTCTTCTTGCAAAACACTCGGCAGACCTCCGTGCAGCCTCTAGAACACGATGGGAGATGTTTTCTGTGCTGGCACAGTTTCTCCTTGCCAGACAGAGTGGAAAAGCTTTTTGCTAAGATGTAGACGAGAAGAGAGGCTAAAGACGAAGGTACGGTGCTCTGCAGAGCTAAGCACAGCTCCCGGATCTCTTTCGGCAGAAGACACACACTGCAGAGCACTGTGAGCGGCAGAATCGTCTTTGCGCGAAGAAGCAGCTTCTTCGTCTCCGGGAGCCGGAGAGAGCGGCAACTTGGCAAAGGTGATGAAACAAGCTGTACAACACTGCGATTGTGTGCGCAGCTTGCCAACTGAGAGAAAACAGTACCTGACCACTCTCCTGCCTTTTCTATTCACATGAACATTCGATTGCAAGCTGTTTTGGACAACTTTCTTTCTCTTCTTGCAAAACACTCGGCAGACCTCCGTGCAGCCTCTAGAACACGATGGGAGATGTTTTCTGTGCTGGCACAGTTTCTCCTTGCCAGAGTGGAAAAGCTTTTTGCTAAGATGTAGACGAGAAGAGAGGCTAAAGACGAAGGTACGGTGCTCTGCAGAGCTAAGCACAGCTCCCGGATCTCTTTCGGCAGAAGACACACACTGCAGAGCACTGTGAGCGGCAGAATCGTCTTTGCGCGAAGAAGCAGCTTCTTCGTCTCCGGGAGCCGGAGAGAGCGGCAACTTGGCAAAGGTGATGAAACAAGCTGTACAACACTGCGATTGTGTGCGCAGCTTGCCAACTGAGAGAAAACAGTACCTGACCACTCTCCTGCCTTTTCTATTCACATGAACATTCGATTGCAAGCTGTTTTGGACAACTTTCTTTCTCTTCTTGCAAAACACTCGGCAGACCTCCGTGCAGCCTCTAGAACACGATGGGAGATGTTTTCTGTGCTGGCACAGTTTCTCCTTGCCAGACAGAGTGGAAAAGCTTTTTGCTAAGATGTAGACGAGAAGAGAGCCTAAAGACGAAGGTACGGTGCTCTGCAAAGCTAAGCACAGCTCCCGGATCTCTTTCGGCAGAAGACACACTCTGCAGAGCACTGTGAGCGGCAGAATCGTCTTTGCGCGAAGAAGCAGCTTCTTCGTCTCCGGGAGCCGGAGAGAGCGGCAACTTGGCAAAGGTGATGAAACAAGCTGTACAACACTGCGATTGTGTGCGCAGCTTGCCAACTGAGAGAAAACAGTACCTGACCACTCTCCTGCCTTTTCTATTCACATGAACATTCGATTGCAAGCTGTTTTGGACAACTTTCTTTCTCTTCTTGCAAAACACTCGGCAGACCTCCGTGCAGCCTCTAGAACACGATGGGAGATGTTTTCTGTGCTGGCACAGTTTCTCCTTGCCAGACAGAGTGGAAAAGCTTTTTGCTAAGATGTAGACGAGAAGAGAGGCTAAAGACGAAGGTACGGTGCTCTGCAGAGCTAAGCACAGCTCCCGGACCTCTTTCGGCAGAAGACACACACTGCAGAGCACTGTGAGCGGCAGAATCGTCTTTGCGCGAAGAAGCAGCTTCTTCGTCTCCGGGAGCCGGAGAGAGCGGCAACTTGGCAAAGGTGATGAAACAAGCTGTACAACACTGCGATTGTGTGCGCAGCTTGCCAACTGAGAGAAAACAGTACCTGACCACTCTCCTGCCTTTTCTATTCACATGAACATTCGATTGCAAGCTGTTTTGGACAACTTTCTTTCTCTTCTTGCAAAACACTCGGCAGATCTCCGTGCAGCCTCTAGAACACGATGGGAGATGTTTTCTGTGCTGGCACAGTTTCTCCTTGCCAGACAGAGTGGAAAAGCTTTTTGCTAAGATGTAGACGAGAAGAGAGGCTAAAGACGAAGGTACGGTGCTCTGGAGAGCTAAGCACAGCTCCCGGATCTCTTTCGGCAGAAGACACACACTGCAGAGCACTGTGAGCGGCAGAATCGTCTTTGCGCGAAGAAGCAGCTTCTTCGTCTCCGGGAGCCGGAGAGAGCGGCAACTTGGCAAAGGTGATGAAACAAGCTGTACAACACTGCGATTGTGTGCGCAGCTTGCCAAGTGAGAGAAAACAGTACCTGACCACTCTCCTGCCTTTTCTATTCACATGAACATTCGATTGCAAGCTGTTTTGGACAACTTTCTTTCTCTTCTTGCAAAACACTCGGCAGACCTCCGTGCAGCCTCTAGAACACGATGGGAGATGTTTTCTGTGCTGGCACAGTTTCTCCTTGCCAGACAGAGTGGAAAAGCTTTTTGCTAAGATGTAGACGAGAAGAGAGGCTAAAGACGAAGGTACGGTGCTCTGCAGAGCTAAGCACAGCTCCCGGATCTCTTTCGGCAGAAGACACACACTGCAGAGCACTGTGAGCGGCAGAATCGTCTTTGCGCGAAGAAGCAGCTTCTTCGTCTCCGGGAGCCGGAGAGAGCGGCAACTTGGCAAAGGTGATGAAACAAGCTGTACAACACTGCGATTGTGTGCGCAGCTTGCCAACTGAGAGAAAACAGTACCTGACCACTCTCCTGCCTTTTCTATTCACATGAACATTCGATTGCAAGCTGTTTTGGACAACTTTCTTTCTCTTCTTGCAAAACACTCGGCAGAGCTCCGTGCAGCCTCTAGAACACGATGGGAGATGTTTTCTGTGCTGGCACAGTTTCTCCTTGCCAGACAGAGTGGAAAAGCTTTTTGCTAAGATGTAGACGAGAAGAGAGGCTAAAGACGAAGGTACGGTGCTCTGCAGAGCTAAGCACAGCTCCCGGATCTCTTTCGGCAGAAGACACACACTGCAGAGCACTGTGAGCGGCAGAATCGTCTTTGCGCGAAGAAGCAGCTTCTTCGTCTCCGGGAGCCGGAGAGAGCGGCAACTTGGCAAAGGTGATGAAACAAGCTGTACAACACTGCGATTGTGTGCGCAGCTTGCCAACTGAGAGAAAACAGTACCTGACCACTCTCCTGCCTTTTCTATTCACATGAACATTCGATTGCAAGCTGTTTTGGACAACTTTCTTTCTCTTCTTGCAAAACACTCGGCAGACCTCCGTGCAGCCTCTAGAACACGATGGGAGATGTTTTCTGTGCTGGCACAGTTTCTCCTTGCCAGACAGAGTGGAAAAGCTTTTTGCTAAGATGTAGACGAGAAGAGAGGCTAAAGACGAAGGTACGGTGCTCTGCAGTGCTAAGCACCGCTCCCGGACCTCTTTCGGCAGAAGGCGCACACCGCAGAGCACTGTGAGCTGCAGAATCGTCTTTGCGCGAAGAAGCAGCTTCTTCGTCTCCGGGAGCCGGAGAGAGCGGCAACTTGGCAAAGGTGATGAAACAAGCTGTACAACACTGCGATTGTGTGCGCAGCTTGCCAAGTGAGAGAAAACAGTACCTGACCACTCTCCTGCCTTTTCTATTCACATGAACATTCGATTGCAAGCTGTTTTGGACAACTTTCTTTCTCTTCTTGCAAAACACTCGGCAGACCTCCGTGCAGCCTCTAGAACACGATGGGAGATGTTTTCTGTGCTGGCACAGTTTCTCCTTGCCAGACAGAGTGGAAAAGCTTTTTGCTAAGATGTAGACGAGAAGAGAGCCTAAAGACGAAGGTACGGTGCTCTGCAGAGCTAAGCACAGCTCCCGGATCTCTTTCGGCAGAAGACACACACTGCAGAGCACTGTGAGCGGCAGAATCGTCTTTGCGCGAAGAAGCAGCTTCTTCGTCTCCGGGAGCCGGAGAGAGCGGCAACTTGGCCAAGGTGATGAAACAAGCTGTACAACACTGCGATTGTGTGCGCAGCTTGCCAACTGAGAGAAAACAGTACCTGACCACTCTCCTGCCTTTTCTATTCACATGAACATTCGATTGCAAGCTGTTTTGGACAACTTTCTTTCTCTTCTTGCAAAACACTCGGCAGACCTCCGTGCAGCCTCTAGAACACGATGGGAGATGTTTTCTGTGCTGGCACAGTTTCTCCTTGCCAGACAGAGTGGAAAAGCTTTTTGCTAAGATGTAGACGAGAAGAGAGGCTAAAGACGAAGGTACGGTGCTCTGCAGAGCTAAGCACAGCTCCCGGATCTCTTTCGGCAGAAGACACACACTGCAGAGCACTGTGAGCGGCAGAATCGTCTTTGCGCGAAGAAGCAGCTTCTTCGTCTCCGGGAGCCGGAGAGAGCGGCAACTTGGCAAAGGTGATGAAACAAGCTGTACAACACTGCGATTGTGTGCGCAGCTTGCCAACTGAGAGAAAACAGTACCTGACCACTCTCCTGCCTTTTGTAATCACATGAACATTCGATTGCAAGCTGTTTTGGACAACTTTCTTTCTCTTCTTGCAAAACACTCGGCAGAGCTCCGTGCAGCCTCTAGAACACGATGGGAGATGTTTTCTGTGCTGGCACAGTTTCTCCTTGCCAGACAGAGTGGAAAAGCTTTTTGCTAAGATGTAGACGAGAAGAGAGGCTAAAGACGAAGGTACGGTGCTCTGCAGAGCTAAGCACAGCTCCCGGATCTCTTTCGGCAGAAGACACACACTGCAGAGCACTGTGAGCGGCAGAATCGTCTTTGCGCGAAGAAGCAGCTTCTTCGTCTCCGGGAGCCGGAGAGAGCGGCAACTTGGCAAAGGTGATGAAACAAGCCGTACAACACTGCGATTGTGTGCGCAGCTTGCCAACTGAGAGAAAACAGTACCTGACCACTCTCCTGCCTTTTCTATTCACATGAACATTCGATTGCAAGCTGTTTTGGACAACTTTCTTTCTCTTCTTGCAAAACACTCGGCAGACCTCCGTGCAGCCTCTAGAACACGATGGGAGATGTTTTCTGTGCTGGCACAGTTTCTCCTTGCCAGACAGAGTGGAAAAGCTTTTTGCTAAGATGTAGACGAGAAGAGAGCCTAAAGACGAAGGTACGGTGCTCTGCAGAGCTAAGCACAGCTCCCGGATCTCTTTCGGCAGAAGACACACACTGCAGAGCACTGTGAGCGGCAGAATCGTCTTTGCGCGAAGAAGCAGCTTCTTCGTCTCCGGGAGCCGGAGAGAGCGGCAACTTGGCAAAGGTGATGAAACAAGCTGTACAACACTGCCATTGTGTGCGCAGCTTGCCAACTGAGAGAAAACAGTACCTGACCACTCTCCTGCCTTTTCTATTCACATGAACATTCGATTGCAAGCTGTTTTGGACAACTTTCTTTCTCTTCTTGCAAAACACTCGGCAGACCTCCGTGCAGCCTCTAGAACACGATGGGAGATGTTTTCTGTGCTGGCACAGTTTCTCCTTGCCAGACAGAGTGGTAAAGCTTTTTGCTAAGATGTAGACGAGAAGAGAGCCTAAAGACGAAGGTACGGTGCTCTGCAGAGCTAAGCACAGCTCCCGGATCTCTTTCGGCAGAAGACACACACTGCAGAGCACTGTGAGCGGCAGAATCGTCTTTGCGCGAAGAAGCAGCTTCTTCGTCTCCGGGAGCCGGAGAGAGCGGCAGCTTCGCAAAGGTGATGAAACAAGCTGTACAACACTGCGATTGTGTGCGCAGCTTGCCAACTGAGAGAAAACAGTACCTGAGCACTCTCCTGCCTTTTCTATTCACATGAACATTCGATTGCAAGCTGTTTTGGACAACTTTCTTTCTCTTCTTGCAAAACACTCGGCAGAGCTCCGTGCAGCCTCTAGAACACGATGGGAGATGTTTTCTGTGCTGGCACAGTTTCTCCTTGCCAGACAGAGTGGAAAAGCTTTTTGCTAAGATGTAGACGAGAAGAGAGGCTAAAGACGAAGGTTAGGTGCTCTGCAGTGCTAAGCCCCGCTCCCGGACCTCTTTCGGCAGAAGGTGCACACCGCAGAGCACTGTGAGCGGCAGAATCGTCTTTGCGCGAAGAAGCAGCTTCTTCGTCTCCGGGAGCCGGAGAGAGCGGCAACTTGGCAAAGGTGATGAAACAAGCTGTACAACACTGCGATTGTGTGCGCAGCTTGCCAACTGAGAGAAAACAGTACCTGACCACTCTCCTGCCTTTTCTATTCACATGAACATTCGATTGCAAGCTGTTTTGGACAACTTTCTTTCTCTTCTTGCAAAACACTCGGCAGACCTCCGTGCAGCCTCTAGAACACGATGGGAGATGTTTTCTGTGCTGGCACAGTTTCTCCTTGCCAGACAGAGTGGAAAAGCTTTTTGCTAAGATGTAGACGAGAAGAGAGCCTAAAGACGAAGGTACGGTGCTCTGCAGAGCTAAGCACAGCTCCCGGATCTCTTTCGGCAGAAGACACACACTGCAGAGCACTGTGAGCGGCAGAATCGTCTTTGCGCGAAGAAGCAGCTTCTTCGTCTCCGGGAGCCGGAGAGAGCGGCAACTTGGCAAAGGTGATGAAACAAGCTGTACAACACTGCGATTGTGTGCGCAGCTTGCCAACTGAGAGAAAACAGTACCTGACCACTCTCCTGCCTTTTCTATTCACATGAACATTCGATTGCAAGCTGTTTTGGACAACTTTCTTTCTCTTCTTGCAAAACACTCGGCAGACCTCCGTGCAGCCTCTAGAACACGATGGGAGATGTTTTCTGTGCTGGCACAGTTTCTCCTTGCCAGACAGAGTGGAAAAGCTTTTTGCTAAGATGTAGACGAGAAGAGAGGCTAAAGACGAAGGTACGGTGCTCTGCAGTGCTAAGCACCGCTCCCGGACCTCTTTCGGCAGAAGGCGCACACCGCAGAGCACTGTGAGCTGCAGAATCGTCTTTGCGCGAAGAAGCAGCTTCTTCGTCTCCGGGAGCCGGAGAGAGCGGCAACTTGGCAAAGGTGATGAAACAAGCTGTACAACACTGCGATTGTGTGCGCAGCTTGCCAACTGAGAGAAAACAGTACCTGACCACTCTCCTGCCTTTTCTATTCACATGAACATTCGATTGCAAGCTGTTTTGGACAACTTTCTTTCTCTTCTTGCAAAACACTCGGCAGACCTCCGTGCAGCCTCTAGAACACGATGGGAGATGTTTTCTGTGCTGGCACAGTTTCTCCTTGCCAGACAGAGTGGAAAAGCTTTTTGCTAAGATGTAGACGAGAAGAGAGGCTAAAGACGAAGGTACGGTGCTCTGCAGAGCTAAGCACAGCTCCCGGATCTCTTTCGGCAGAAGACACACACTGCAGAGCACTGTGAGCGGCAGAATCGTCTTTGCGCGAAGAAGCAGCTTCTTCGTCTCCGGGAGCCGGAGAGAGCGGCAACTTGGCAAAGGTGATGAAACAAGCTGTACAACACTGCGATTGTGTGCGCAGCTTGCCAACTGAGAGAAAACAGTACCTGACCACTCTCCTGCCTTTTCTATTCACATGAACATTCGATTGCAAGCTGTTTTGGACAACTTTCTTTCTCTTCTTGCAAAACACTCGGCAGACCTCCGTGCAGCCTCTAGAACACGATGGGAGATGTTTTCTGTGCTGGCACAGTTTCTCCTTGCCAGACAGAGTGGAAAAGCTTTTTGCTAAGATGTAGACGAGAAGAGAGGCTAAAGACGAAGGTACGGTGCTCTGCAGAGCTAAGCACAGCTCCCGGATCTCTTTCGGCAGAAGACACACACTGCAGAGCACTGTGAGCGGCAGAATCGTCTTTGCGCGAAGAAGCAGCTTCTTCGTCTCCGGGAGCCGGAGAGAGCGGCAACTTGGCAAAGGTGATGAAACAAGCTGTACAACACTGCGATTGTGTGCGCAGCTTGCCAACTGAGAGAAAACAGTACCTGACCACTCTCCTGCCTTTTGTAATCACATGAACATTCGATTGCAAGCTGTTTTGGACAACTTTCTTTCTCTTCTTGCAAAACACTCGGCAGAGCTCCGTGCAGCCTCTAGAACACGATGGGAGATGTTTTCTGTGCTGGCACAGTTTCTCCTTGCCAGACAGAGTGGAAAAGCTTTTTGCTAAGATGTAGACGAGAAGAGAGGCTAAAGACGAAGGTACGGTGCTCTGCAGAGCTAAGCACAGCTCCCGGATCTCTTTCGGCAGAAGACACACACTGCAGAGCACTGTGAGCGGCAGAATCGTCTTTGCGCGAAGAAGCAGCTTCTTCGTCTCCGGGAGCCGGAGAGAGCGGCAACTTGGCAAAGGTGATGAAACAAGCCGTACAACACTGCGATTGTGTGCGCAGCTTGCCAACTGAGAGAAAACAGTACCTGACCACTCTCCTGCCTTTTCTATTCACATGAACATTCGATTGCAAGCTGTTTTGGACAACTTTCTTTCTCTTCTTGCAAAACACTCGGCAGACCTACGTGCAGCCTCTAGAACACGATGGGAGATGTTTTCTGTGCTGGCACAGTTTCTCCTTGCCAGACAGAGTGGAAAAGCTTTTTGCTAAGATGTAGACGAGAAGAGAGGCTAAAGACGAAGGTACGGTGCTCTGCAGAGCTAAGCACAGCTCCCGGATCTCTTTCGGCAGAAGACACACACTGCAGAGCACTGTGAGCGGCAGAATCGTCTTTGCGCGAAGAAGCAGCTTCTTCGTCTCCGGGAGCCGGAGAGAGCGGCAACTTGGCAAAGGTGATGAAACAAGCTGTACAACACTGCGATTGTGTGCGCAGCTTGCCAACTGAGAGAAAACAGTACCTGACCACTCTCCTGCCTTTTCTATTCACATGAACATTCGATTGCAAGCTGTTTTGGACAACTTTCTTTCTCTTCTTGCAAAACACTCGGCAGACCTCCGTGCAGCCTCTAGAACACGATGGGAGATGTTTTCTGTGCTGGCACAGTTTCTCCTTGCCAGACAGAGTGGAAAAGCTTTTTGCTAAGATGTAGACGAGAAGAGAGGCTAAAGACGAAGGTACGGTGCTCTGCAGAGCTAAGCACAGCTCCCGGATCTCTTTCGGCAGAAGACACACACTGCAGAGCACTGTGAGCGGCAGAATCGTCTTTGCGCGAAGAAGCAGCTTCTTCGTCTCCGGGAGCCGGAGAGAGCGGCAACTTGGCCAAGGTGATGAAACAAGCTGTACAACACTGCGATTGTGTGCGCAGCTTGCCAACTGAGAGAAAACAGTACCTGACCACTCTCCTGCCTTTTCTATTCACATGAACATTCGATTGCAAGCTGTTTTGGACAACTTTCTTTCTCTTCTTGCAAAACACTCGGCAGACCTCCGTGCAGCCTCTAGAACACGATGGGAGATGTTTTCTGTGCTGGCACAGTTTCTCCTTGCCAGACAGAGTGGAAAAGCTTTTTGCTAAGATGTAGACGAGAAGAGAGGCTAAAGACGAAGGTACGGTGCTCTGCAAAGCTAAGCACAGCTCCCGGATCTCTTTCGGCAGAAGACACACACTGCAGAGCACTGTGAGCGGCAGAATCGTCTTTGCGCGAAGAAGCAGCTTCTTCGTCTCCGGGAGCCGGAGAGAGCGGCAACTTGGCAAAGGTGATGAAACAAGCTGTACAACACTGCCATTGTGTGCGCAGCTTGCCAACTGAGAGAAAACAGTACCTGACCACTCTCCTGCCTTTTCTATTCACATGAACATTCGATTGCAAGCTGTTTTGGACAACTTTCTTTCTCTTCTTGCAAAACACTCGGCAGACCTCCGTGCAGCCTCTAGAACACGATGGGAGATGTTTTCTGTGCTGGCACAGTTTCTCCTTGCCAGACAGAGTGGAAAAGCTTTTTGCTAAGATGTAGACGAGAAGAGAGCCTAAAGACGAAGGTACGGTGCTCTACAGTGCTAAGCACAGCTCCCGGACCTCTTTCGGCAGAAGCCGCAAACCGCAGAGCACTGTGAGCGGCAGAATCGTCTTTGCGCGAAGAAGCAGCTTCTTCGTCTCCGGGAGCCGGAGAGAGCGGCAACTTGGCAAAGGTGATGAAACAAGCTGTACAACACTGCGATTGTGTGCGCAGCTTGCCAACTGAGAGAAAACAGTACCTGACCACTCTCCTGCCTTTTCTATTCACATGAACATTCGATTGCAAGCTGTTTTGGACAACTTTCTTTCTCTTCTTGCAAAACACTCGGCAGACCTCCGTGCAGCCTCTAGAACACGATGGGAGATGTTTTCTGTGCTGGCACAGTTTCTCCTTGCCAGACAGAGTGGAAAAGCTTTTTGCTAAGATGTAGACGAGAAGAGAGGCTAAAGACGAAGGTACGGTGCTCTGCAGAGCTAAGCACAGCTCCCGGATCTCTTTCGGCAGAAGACGCACACTGCAGAGCACTGTGAGCGGCAGAATCGTCTTTGCGCGAAGAAGCAGCTTCTTCGTCTCCGGGAGCCGGAGAGAGCGGCAACTTGGCAAAGGTGATGAAACAAGCTGTACAACACTGCGATTGTGTGCGCAGCTTGCCAACTGAGAGAAAACAGTACCTGACCACTCTCCTGCCTTTTCTATTCACATGAACATTCGATTGCAAGCTGTTTTGGACAACTTTCTTTCTCTTCTTGCAAAACACTCGGCAGACCTCCGTGCAGCCTCTAGAACACGATGGGAGATGTTTTCTGTGCTGGCACAGTTTCTCCTTGCCAGACAGAGTGGAAAAGCTTTTTGCTAAGATGTAGACGAGAAGAGAGGCTAAAGACGAAGGTACGGTGCTCTGCAGAGCTAAGCACAGCTCCCGGATCTCTTTCGGCAGAAGACACACACTGCAGAGCACTGTGAGCGGCAGAATCGTCTTTGCGCGAAGAAGCAGCTTCTTCGTCTCCGGGAGCCGGAGAGAGCGGCAACTTGGCCAAGGTGATGAAACAAGCTGTACAACACTGCGATTGTGTGCGCAGCTTGCCAACTGAGAGAAAACAGTACCTGACCACTCTCCTGCCTTTTCTATTCACATGAACATTCGATTGCAAGCTGTTTTGGACAACTTTCTTTCTCTTCTTGCAAAACACTCGGCAGACCTCCGTGCAGCCTCTAGAACACGATGGGAGATGTTTTCTGTGCTGGCACAGTTTCTCCTTGCCAGACAGAGTGGAAAAGCTTTTTGCTAAGATGTAGACGAGAAGAGAGCCTAAAGACGAAGGTACGGTGCTCTGCAGAGCTAAGCACAGCTCCCGGATCTCTTTCGGCAGAAGACACACACTGCAGAGCACTGTGAGCGGCAGAATCGTCTTTGCGCGAAGAAGCAGCTTCTTCGTCTCCGGGAGCCGGAGAGAGCGGCAACTTGGCAAAGGTGATGAAACAAGCTGGACAACACTGCGATTGTGTGCGCAGCTTGCCAACTGAGAGAAAACAGTACCTGACCACTCTCCTGCCTTTTCTATTCACATGAACATTCGATTGCAAGCTGTTTTGGACAACTTTCTTTCTCTTCTTGCAAAACACTCGGCAGACCTCCGTGCAGCCTCTAGAACACGATGGGAGATGTTTTCTGTGCTGGCACAGTTTCTCCTTGCCAGACAGAGTGGAAAAGCTTTTTGCTAAGATGTAGACGAGAAGAGAGGCTAAAGACGAAGGTACGGTGCTCTGCAGAGCTAAGCACAGCTCCCGGAT
>NW_026536218.1:0-31172 GCF_028551555.1 Melozone crissalis
CCTAGCGTAAGCTGCTCCAGGGGAGAGAGCTTGGAGCACCAATCCAGCAGGAAAAAGAGCAGGAAAAGTGGGGAAATCAGTGATTATTGAATCCATAAAGATAAAAAAACTGTCTGCAAGCCGTTGTTCCCAAAAGTTGCAAATTTTTCTCCACAAACAAGTCCCGATTTGGAAGATCTGATCCAGCTTCCAGGGTAGAGCCTGGAACGCCAATCCAGCAGGGAAAAAGCAGGGAAAATAGGGATCAAAGCAGGTTGTGTGTGGGGAAAAAAGAGATTTTTCCAGGCTGGAGCCTCCGTCCGGCGCCGTCTCTGGGGCCGCCTCCCCTCCCCGAGGGAAGCTCCAAGGTTTTGTTTTTGCAAGGCTCCGGGAAGGCCAAAAAAAAAAAAAAAGGGAAAAATTCCTCCAGGTGTTGGTGTCTCCTTCACCTGTGTGGGCCCTGCTGGGGTTTGTTTTATTTTCTTTTTTTTTTTTTAGAGGAGGGGAATGTCTTTTCCAAGCCAAGGCACGGGGGTGGGAAGATGTGTCTGGAGCTGTAATTCCGTAATTAACTGGGAGCAAACGAGTCCGGGCAGTTCCCAGCTCCCTCCTGTCCCTGGGGCGCTTGGAAAAAAAAGAATTTGGGAGAATTTGGAACGCTCTGGGTTAATCCCGGCCTTTTCATTCCCAGCGGGGCGGGGACTGGGAGGGCAAAGCTGGAATTTGGGGGTTTTCTCCAGGATCGTCCCCCTCCCTCACGGAGATTTGTGGTGGGAAAAGGAGGTGGGAATTTGAGGGGTTTGGGTGGGAATTCGTGGGATTTGGGTGGAATTTGAGGGGGTTTCTGTGGGAATTTGAGGGATTTTTGTGGATCTTTGAGATGCTTCCATGGGTTGATGAGATCATCCCTCAGAGGAGAGGTTTTTATGGATATCGGGGATATTTTCGTTGATATTGGACATATTTCCATGGGTATTCGAAACATTTGCATGGATTGATGGAATTCCCCCTCAGAGAAGAGGTTTCCATGGACATTGAAGATATTTCCATGGATTTTTGAGATATTTTTATGGATACTGGAAGACATTTCCATGGATTGTTGAGATCCCCTCTCAGATGAGACATTTCCATGGATATTTCAGACATTTCCATGGACTGACGAGATCTCTTCTCAGATGAGATATTTCCATGGATATTTGAGATATTTCCATGGATATTTCAGGCATTTCAGACATTTCCATGCATGGATGAGATCCCTGCTCAGATGAGATATTTCCACAGATATTTGAGTTTTTTCCATGGGTATCTCAGACACTTCCATGGATATCTCAGACACTTCCATGGATATCTCAGACATTTCCATGGATTGATGAGATCCCCCCTCAGAGAAGAGATTTCCATGGGTATTTCAGACATTTCCACGGATTGATGAGATCCCCTCTCAGATGAGATGTTTCCATGGATATTTAAGATATTTCCATGGGTATTTCAGACATTTCCGTGGATATTTCAGACATTTCCACGGACTGATGCCACCCTCCCTCAGGCGGACATTTCCAATACTCCCACACGTTCCCAACCCATCCCCGCAGACTCCAGCCCCCTCATCCCCCACCCCCTCACTCCCCTAACTCACATTTTTCCCCTTTTCCCCCCCATTTTGCAGGCGTGGTTCCGCAGAGCGCCCCCGCCCGTGCCCACGGCCTCCTCCCGGTTTCCATTTCCCCCCTCTGGAGCCGCACTCTCCCACCGAGGAGGGCCCGGGCCGCTTCGCCGCGGCCTCGCTGCTGCCGCCGCACGCCGAGGCGGCGCTGCCGGACCCCGAGCGCAAGGCGGAGCCGGCCGAGCTGGAGGAGAGCGCCCCGGACTGGCGCCGGGAGCTGCTGGCGCCGCCGCACGCCGCCGCGGCCGCGGCCGGGGCCCAAGCGCAAGCCCGAGGTGGTGCTGCCGCTGTTCTCGCGGCCCGGCGTGTTCCCCGAGCACCCGCACAGCCCCTTCGCCGTGTCGCCGCTGCCGGGCCGCCCCGGCGTGCTCAACGTGCCCATCTCGCCGGCGCTGTCGCTGACGCCCACGCTCTTCTCGTACAGCCCTTCGCCGGGGCTCAGCCCGTTCGCCGCCGCCGGCAGCAGCTGCTTCTCCTTCAACCCCGAGGAGATGAAGCACTACCTGCACTCGCAGGCCTGCTCCGTGTTCAACTACCACCTGAGCCCGCGGACTTTCCCCCGCTACCCGCTGGTGGTGCCGCCGCTGCAGTGCCCGGTGCCGCTGGAGGAGCAGCCGCAGTTCCCCATCAAGCTGCAGCCGCCGCCCGCCGGCCGCAAGAACCGCGAGCGGCTGGAGAGCCCTGAGGGCGGCACCAACGGCGGCAGCAGCGGCGGCAGTGCCGAGCCGCCCCGCGTCAAGGTGGAGCCCGACAGGGAGGAGGAGCGGGAGGAGGAGAAGCCGGAGAAGCGGGAGGAAGAGCAGCAGCAGCAGGAGGAGGAGGAGGAGGAGAAGGCCGCGGTGTTCGCCCGCCCGGCCGCTCCGGCGTGGGTGCCCGTCCCGCCTCAGCCCGGCTCATCCGGAGAGGAGAACGCGGAGAAACAAGGCCGGGATTGCCCCGGGGACGCCGCGGCCGGGCAGGAGAGGCGGGAGGACGCCCTGATGCCCCCCAAGCTGCGGCTGAAGCGGCGCTGGAACGGAGATTCCCGGCAGGAAATGCCCGAGGGAGCCGCGGCCCAACGGGGTCTGGCACCTGCCCAAAGCCGTGGCCGCCGCCTCCGACACCTAATCCCCGGCTGGAACGACAAAAAAAACCAACAACAACAACAACAAAACCTTGGCAAACAAACGCCCGGAGGAGAAATCCGTGTATTTATGTAGCAAGGTTGCAGAGCAGTTCGGGATAAGGGCGGGGAGGGGGGCGCGGAGGCGGGGCAGGGCCGGGGTCTCGGGGGGTTTTCGGGGGTGGGAGCAGGGAGGGGGGGCGGGCAGCTTCGGCCTTTGTGTTGTTTCTGTTGTTGACTTGCAGGTGAAGACGCAGCAGCCGAATTGCCGCGATTCCCGCTCGCTTTTCCCGGGAAAAGCCGGCTCGGGCTCCAGGACTGGCACGGAGGGGTTCCAGGCTCGCGGCTTTTTGGGAATCTCCACATCCAGGGGGCGTTGGCTTTTGGATTTTTTGGGAATTTTTTTTTTTTTTTTAACGGATGCGAGGTTTCCCCCGGCCATCCAGGAGCTGGTTTGGTTCATTTTTTTGGGGTTTTTTTTTTTTTTTCGTGTTTTTTGGGAAAAGGAGGAGCTTGGGAATTTTGCATCGGGAATTTTGCACTGTCCACGGAGCGGGGTTTGGGGCGGGGGGAAGAGGAATCAGGAAAACTCGGAAAATCGGGATGGAGGCCGCGTCGTTCCCGGCGGATTTCCGGGGAAAATTCCCCTTTTCCCGCCTTTCTCTCTCTCTCTCTCTCTCTCGCAGAAGCCATGAGCAAAACTCTCCAAACTTTTCAGGGAACGGGAATAACACAGAATTAACCGGATGCCTTTAATCCTAACGCATTAAAAATGTTGGGGTTTGGTTTTTTTTTTCCCCTCCCTTTGGTTTTCGTGTGCCCGGAGCGGGAGGTTTTTGTTGTTTTCCCCGCTGCGGGATCCGTGTGGGTGGAATTTTTTGGGAATGCTTGGAAGGAGCGCTGGAATGATTGTGGTGAGTCCCGGGAACGCCGGAATTCCGGCGCCGTCCCCCAGGTTTTTTTGGACCCTTTTCTCCCCGTTTGACTCATGCCTTAAAGAAGAAAAAAAAAACCACACAAAAAAAAGAAAACGGAGCAAAACCGCGTTTGGACTTTTTGTGGGAATTTCTGGATGCGGGAGCGCTCGGGTTTGGCGGACGCTGCCGGGTTTTGGGGTGAAATCCCTAAAATCCCGAATCTCGCCGTTCTGCCTCCGGGTTGTGAGCCCGGAGTTCCCAAGGATTCGCTCTGGGAATTCCCTGCCGGAGGGAGCAGAATTCCCAAAATCCCGACCCGGCCGGGTGCGGGAGCCTCGGAATGTGGAGCTCAAAGGGTTTTTGGGGTGGAAAACCCCCGGATTATCCCAAAAAAACCCCAAAATAACACAAAGAAACGACCCCGGAGAGGGCGCGAGGAGGAACTCAGGAATCACACAGGAGGCCTTTCCCGGAATCCCCGCCCCGATCCCAAATCCAAGTGCCGGAACCGTCGGGAAAAAGCAGAAACACAAAAACGGGGGGAAAACGCCGGAATTTTCGTGTTTTCGTTTCCCCCCGCCCTCTTCCGATCCTTCGGGTTCGAGGCGAAATCCCAGGGAGGAGAAGGAGGAAAGTTGGAATTGTTGTGGCTTTAAAGACAAAAAAAAAAAGGATTTTTTGGGATTGGGGGTTTTTTTGGGAAGGGTGGGAACGTTGGGGTTTTTTTTGTTTTTCCACAGCCATTGCACTGCAAAAAAAAAAATAGAAACAAAAATAAGGAAAAAAAAAAAAGAAAATAAAATAAAAATAACTTGGGAGAGTTCAGGGAATTCCGGACTCAGGACGGCGGATCCGGCGCCTCTCGGGGATTCCAGAATTCCCAACGGAGCCCGGGAGCAGGAAGAAAAATAAAAATAAAAGCAGGAAGAGGAAGGAAAAACAAAACAAAACAAAACAAAAAAGCAGGAAGAGGAGAAGGAAAACGTGTTTAAAAAAAAAAAAGATTTAAAGGAAAAAATAAAAATCAACCAGATCCAAATTTTATGGAGAAAAAAAAAATCAGAAGTTTCGAGGAAAAATTGCTCAAATTCCATCGTGCCAAACCATTTAATAGAAAACAAACCCTCGGGAAGTTGGGAATGGTTGGAATTCTCTCCTGGATGAATTTGCCCCGGAGCATGATCCCGTTTTTGTTTTTGTTGGTAATTTCGCTTCTTTTTCGTAGCAAATCCGTAGGAAAAATGTAAAAAAAAGGACAAAAAACAAAAAAAAAATAAGAGACTTTTCGATGGGACAGCCCCAAAAAGGGGGAATTTCTGTGGGGAGGAATTTCCCAAAAAGGAGGAACAGGAGGAAAAATCCAACAGCATTAATGGGGTTGTCCCGGATTTTTTTATTTATTCCATAATTATGTTGAGGTTTTGTATTATTTTAAGCTGTTTTTTTCCGTTGGTTTCTTTCCTTTTTTTCGCGTCTCCGCGTCCTGGTGGGATTGAAAAAAAAACCAGGAATTTTCTCTCGGTTGAAATCATCAAAAACCCGGAAAAACTTTGGATTTTCCGGGGAAAAACTTTGATTTTTTTTTTTTGGTTTTTTTTAGCGCTTTTTAAACCGGTATTTACGCTTTTCTTTGGGTTCCAAAAACCCCTTTTTCGAGGGATTTCGAGGGATTTGAGCTCTCCCCGGTGGGAATCCGGCAGGAATCCATCGGGAAAATTGATGGAATTTGGGATGGGGAGCGTGGCTTTGTACATAGGGTGTAAAGTAGAGGGGCAAAAAAACAAAAAAAAAAAAAAGACAAAAAATCCGAAATTTGTGCCTTTAAAAAAAATTCCGATTTCTATAAAAATCAGATTTAAAAAAAAGGGTTGCATATATATATTATATATATATATGATGGAGTGCTAGAGAAATTTATGGATAATATACATATTTTTTTCCAGGGGTATCCCATAGCTCCGTATTTTGTTATGGAAGTTGAAAAAAAAAAAAACGGAAAAAAGGAAAAAAAAAAAAAACCTGAAAAATAAAAGTATTTTACCTCGAATTCAAAACGTTAAATAAAAACCTTTTAACAGAGAGGGCTCGCTGGGTTCTTTGGGGCTTTTGGGGCTTTTCTGAGGGTTTTTGGAGTTTGGGGCTTTTGGGGCTTTTCTGAGGCTTTTTGGAGTTTGGTTGGGGCTTTTGGGGCTTTCCTGAGGGTTTTTGGATTTTGAGGTTTTCCTGAGGGTTTTTGGATTTTGGGGTTTTCCTGAGGGTTTTTGGAGTTTGGGGCTTTTGGGGTTTTCCTGAGGGTTTTTGGATTTTGGGGTTTTTCTGAGGGTTTTTGGAGTTTGGGGCTTTTGGGGCTTTCCTGAGGGTTTTTGGATTTTGGGGTTTTCCTGAGGGTTTTTGGATTTTGGGGTTTTCCTGAGGGTTTTTGCAGTTTGGGAGCCGAAACTTTGGGGAGCTCAGGGGTTCCCTGGATCACAAAAATCCCGATTGGGGGTTCTGGCTGTGGGGTTTGGGGGTTTTTGGGTGTCCCCAAATCCTCACTGTCCCCAAAATCCTTGCTGTCCCCAGATCCTCACTGTCCCCATGGGTGTCCCCAAACCCTCACTGTCCCCAGATCCTCACTGTCCCCTGTGTCCCCAAACCCTCACTGTCCCCAAACCTTTAGTGTCCCCATGGGTGTCCCCAAACCCTCACTGTCCCCAGATCCACACTGTCCCCTGTGTCCCCCGCACCCCGAGGTCACTCAGTGTCCCCCTCCCTCACTGTCCCCACGGGTGTCCCCCACACGCCCACATCCACGCTGTCCCTGTGTGCCCCGCACCCCGAGGTCACTCAGTGTCCCCTCAAATCCTCACTGTCCCGTGTCCCTCACACCCCGAGGTCACTGTGTCCCCTTCACTGTCCCCATTACCTCCCACACCCCGAGGTCACTCTCCGTCCCTCACGCCCCGAGGTCACCGTGTCCCCCTCACTGTCCCGCGTCCCCCGCACCCCGAGGTCGCCGTGTGTCCCGCACCCTCACATCCACGCTGTCCCTCTCTCCCCCACACGCCGAGGTCACCGTGTTCCCCACATTGTCCCCTCTATCTCCCGCACCCCGAGGTCACCGTGTCCCCCGCACTGTCCCCGTGTCCCCCTCACTGTCCCGTGTCCCCCGCACTGTCCCCGTGTCCCCCTCACTGTCCCGTGTCCCCCTCACTGTCCCCGTGTCCCCCTCACTGTCCCGTGTTCCCCTCACTGTCCCGTGTCCCCCTCACTGTCCCGTGTTCCCCTCACTGTCCCCGTGTCCCCCTCACTGTCCCCGTGTCCCCCGCACTGTCCCGTGTCCCCCTCACTGTCCCCGTGTCCCCCTCACTGTCCCCGTGTTCCCCCGCACTGTCCCGTGTTCCCCTCACTGTCCCCGTGTCCCCCTCACTGTCCCGTGTTCCCCTCACTGTCCCGTGTCCCCCTCACTGTCCCCGTGTCCCCCGCACTGTCCCGTGTCCCCCTCACTGTCCCCGTGTCCCCCCGCTCCCTCCCCCGCTCCCCCGTGTCTCCCCGCTCCGTCCCCCGCTCCGTCCCCGCCCGCTCCCCGCCGCCCCGCAGCCGCGGGCGCTGCCCCGCCGTGCCGGGCGCGGGGGGCCGGGCGAGCCCGGGGATTGGGAGCGGCCTCCAGGCCTCTCCCTCGGCCCGGCCCCCGCGGCGGGCAGGGCAGGGCGGCAGGGGGAGCCCCGCTCGGCCGGGCCGGCGCCGAACCGCAGCCCGGGGGCTTCGCTCGGGGCCCCGCGGGGCTCGCTCGGGGCCCCCCGAGGCCGCCGCCGCAGCCGCCGCGGCCGGGCATGGTGGCGGGGCCGGCCGGAGCGGGGCGGCGGCTCCGGGCGCTGCCCTGACCGAGCTCCACCATGAGCGTGAGGCCTCCGCAGGCCCCGGACAGGTACGGGCTGAGGGGCGACCCCGGGCCGCGGGGAAACGGGGGAAAAGCGGGGAAAAGGGGACGGGGATCGGCCTGAGGGGGACAGCCCGCCGCCTTCGGGGAGGGGGGGGACGCGGGTTTGGGGCGAAATCGGGCGGGTTTGGGGCTGCGGGGAGCGGGGAGGGGGCTCGGCTGGACCGAGGGGGGAGAGCGGCGGTTTGGGGGGAAATTCGGGGGTTTTGGGGTGAAATTCGGGGGTTTTGGGGATCGCGGGAGGGGGCTCGGCTCGTGCTGGAGCCCACAGCCGGTCCCTGCAGGGGTTTGGGGGTGAAATGCCGGGATTTGGGGTGAAATGCCGGGATTTAGGGTGATTTGGGGGAAAATGCCGGGATTTGGGGTGAAATGCCGGGATTTGTGGTGTTTGGGGTGAAATGCCGGGATTTGGGGTGAAATGCCGGGATTTGTGGTGTTTGGGGTGAAATGCCGGGATTTGGGGTGAAATGCCGGGATTTGTGGTGTTTGGGGTGAAATGCCGGGATTTGGGGTGAAAATCGGGGATTTTGGGGCTCTAGGAGGGGGCTCAGCTCGTCCCGGAGCCCTCACCCCGTGTCTCGAGGGAAGAGCGGCGATTTGGGGTGAAAATCGGGGATTTTGGGGCTCTAGGAGGGGGCTCAGCTCGTCCTGGAGCCCCCACCCCGCCCCTGCAGGGGTTTGGGGTGAAAAGCCGGGATTTGGGGTGAAATGCTGAGATTTGGGGTGTTTTGGGGTGAAACGCTGAGATTTGAGGTTAAACGCTGAGATTTTGGCGTGTTTGGGGTGAAACGCTGGGATTTAGGGTGTTTTGGGGTGAAATTCGGGGATTTTGGGGCTCTGGGAGGGGGCTCAGCGCGGTCTGCACCTCCCGCCCCACGTCTCGGGGGAAAAGCAGCGATTTGGGGTGAAAATCTGAGATTTTGGGGCTCTGGGGGTTCAGGGGAAGGGATTTGGATCAGGGTGGAGCTCCTGCCCCGTCCCTGCGGTGCTTTGGGGTGAAATTCAGGGATTTTGGGGTGAAACTCCGGGATTTGGGGGGTTTGGGGGGTCTGGGAGGGGGCTCAGCTCGTCCTGGAGCCCTCACCCCATTCCTTGGGGGGAAAGATGGGAATTTGGGATGAAATTCCGGGATTTTGGGATTTCTGGGGGGCTCAGCCCAGCCCTGGGCCCCCCACCCCATCCTTGCAGCGTTTTGGGATAAAATTCCGGGTTTTGGGGAGTGGGGGGGGGAATATCCCAAACCTTTCTGGTTTCTGGGGTATTTCCATCTCCGTCACTGGGAATTGGATTTTTCCCCGTTTGTTTTGCTCCGTTTTAAACCAAATTTGGGATTTTTTTGTGGGATAAACCCTCGGAAAACCCTGGAAGGTTTTTTCTGGGACAGACTCAGGAATTTTGCTGAGGATTCCTGGGTCGGGATCCCTGCCGCAGCCACGGCATTTCCCACACACGGATTTGGGTGGAAAACGCGGAGTTTGGGGCCCGGGGAGAGAAGCAGGTCCCAGGAATTTCTGGGATCATTTTCCCACCAGATTCCGGGGGTTTTTTCCTGCTTTTTCCATCCCAAAGAATTCCAGGATTTATGGGCTGGATTATTTGGGATTTCAGGGGTAAATCCCGGATTTTATCCCGTGGATTTCCATCCCTGGGATCGGAATCAGGGTGGGATTTTCTGGGATTTAAGGATCTTTTCCCATCCCAAAGAATTCCAGGATTTTTGCGCTGTTTTATTTGGGATTCCGTGGGTAAATCCTGTGTGTTCCCCCGGGGCAGGGAATTTTAGGATTGGGAATTCCCGGTGGAACCGGCCCTGCTGCTTTTCCCGCTTTTCCAGGAGCGGCTCCCGTTAATCATTACCCGGCCAGGAGCGGCTTCCTGCGCGATTCCCGTGCGGAATTCCCGGAAAAACAGAACAAAACGGGGGAAAAATCCCCCATTCCCAGCGGCCGGGATCCCTTCCCAAAAAAGGGTTTGGGGTTCCCAGCTGGAAAACCCCTTGGAAACCCGGGATAAACCATGTTTAAAATAGGAAAAATGGGGAAAATCCCCGATTTCCAGCGTTTGGGATCGCTCCAGGGGCGGTGTGGTCACATTGGGATCCCTTCCCAAAAAAAGGGTTTGGGGTTCCATGGAAAATGCCGTGGAAACCCGGGATAAACCACGTTTAGAAAAGGAAAAACGGGGAAAAATTCCCTTTTCCCGACATTTCTGCCCTTCCCACAGCAGGATTGGAATTGCCAGCTGGAAAATCCCATGGAAACCCTGGAATAAACCACGTTTAAAATAGGAAAAATGGGAAAAAATTCCCTTTTCCCGACATTTCTGCCCTTCCCATGCTGGAGTTGGGATTCCCAGCTGGAAAATCCCATGGATAAACCACGTTTAAAATAGGAAAAACGAGAAAAAATCCCTTTTCCCAGCATTTCTGACCCCTGAGATCCTTCCCACAACGGAATTGGAATTCCCAGCTGGGAAACCCCACGGAAACCTGGGATAAACCGTGTTTGAAAAAGGAAAAATGGGAAAAAATTCCCTTTTCCCAGCATTTCTGACCACTCACTTCCCTCCTAAAGGTTTTCCAAGGAGAACCAGAATTCCAGGGGCAGCTGGGGGGACATGGGGGGTTCTCCCCATAAAGTTCCCAAGTGTTTTTATTGGGATAATCCCGCAATTCCCGGATTTTCCCTGCATCCCAATCCTTTCCAAGCTGTTCCCAACCCCTCCCGGCCATTCCCAGTTTTTTGGGGAATTTTGGAATCCTAAAAGGAGCCAGAATTCCCAAAACCCCCCCGGATTTTCATGGGAAAAAACCCCCCAAATTCCCAAACTCGACTCGGGGAGCGGGAACGTGGGAATTCCCTCATTTCGATTCCCAGATTCCCCAGAACTCCCAGGGAAATTTTTTTTATTTTTATTTTTATATATATATATATTTTTTCCCCTCCCCGCACTGCGAGGGCGGGCGCCGAGCCCCGGGAGGAATTCCGGAATTTTCTCTCCCGGGTTTGCAACATTGGGTTCTTCCCCCGCTGCCAAGCCCGGGGGCTGCGGCTGCGCTGCCCTGCCCGGGGAGAACGCAGAAAATCGGGATTTTACCCCGTTTCTGCAGCTCGGAACCCCGCGCTGTCCCGGGGTCCTGCGGGGTTCTCCAGCTGGGAATCCCGATTCCAGCGTGGGAGGGAACCCAGGCGTCAGAAACGTTGGGAAATGGGGAATTTTTTCCAAATTTTTCCTGCTTTAAATGCGGTTTATCCCAGATTTTGGTGGATTTTCCAGCTGGGAATTCCGATTCCAGCGTGGGAAGGAACCCAGGCGTCAGAAATGTTGGGAAAAGGGAATTTTTTCCCCCATTTTTCCTATTTTAAACGTGGTTTATCCTGGGTTTCCATAGGATTTTCCAGCTGGCAATTCCAATTCCGTTGTGGGAAGGAACCCACTGGCCAGAAATGTCGGGAAAAGGGAATTTTTTCCCATTTTTTCCTGCTTTAAATGTGGTTTATCCCAGATTTTGGTGGATTTTCCAGCTGGGAATTCCAGTCCCCATTGTGGGAAGGATTCCAATGGGCAGAAATGTTGGGAAAAGGGAATTTTTTTTCCCATGTTTCCTATTTTAAACGTGGTTTATCCTGGGTTTCCATGGGATTTTCCAGCTGGGAATTCCAAACCTGCTGTGGGAAGGAACCCAGTGGGCAGAAATGTTGGGAAATGGGAATTTTTCCCATTCCGATCTCCAGTTTTGGGGAATTTTGGATTTTTCTGAGCTGGGAAGGAACCCAATGTGCAGAAATGTTGAGAAATAGGCATTTTTCCCATTCCAAGCTCCAGTTTTTCGGGAATTTTGGATTTTTGGGAGGCGGGAAGGGCGGGCAGGGCTGGGGTCCCTCCGGAGGCGCCCCTGGAATTTTGGGATTTTTTATTGTGGGAATTTTGGGAATTTTTACTGTGGGAATCATTGTGGGAATTTTGGGAATTATTGTGGGAATTATTGCGGGAATTTTGGGAATTTTTATTGTGGGAATTTTGGGAATTTTTACAGCGGGAATCATTGCGGGAATGGCCGTGGCCGGGCCGCCCCCGAGGCAATTAAGGAGCTTTAATTAAGCCGAATTAAACGAGTTTTTTATAGCCCGGTTAAGTCCCGGCTGTCCTGGCAGTGCCCAGGGTCATGTCCATCTGTCCTGGGCCATGTCCGGCTGTCCTGGCAGTGCCCAGGGTCATGTCCATCTGTCCTGGGCCATGTCCGGCTGTCCTGGCAGTGCCCAGGGTTGGTGTCCGTCTGTCCTGGCGCTGCCCAGCGGTCACTCTGTCTGTCCTGGCGCTGCCCAGCGGTCACTCCGGCCGTTCCCATCCCCGTGTCCGTCTGTCCTGGCGCTGCCCAGCGGTCACTCCGGCCGTTCCCATCCCCGTGTCCGTCTGTCCTGGCGCTGCCCAGCGGTCACTCTGTGTGTCCTGGCGCTGCCCAGCGGTCACTCCGGCCGTTCCCATCCCCGTGTCCGTCTGTCCGGCGCTGCCCAGCGGTCACTCCGGCCGTTCCCATCCCCGTGTCCGTCTGTCCGGCGCTGCCCAGCGGTCACTCCGGCCGTTCCCATCCCCGTGTCCGTCTGTCCGGCGCTGCCCAGCGGTCACTCCGGCCGTTCCCATCCCCGTGTCCGTCTGTCCGGCGCTGCCCAGCGGTCACTCTGTGTGTCCTGGCGCTGCCCAGCGGTCACTCCGGCCGTTCCCATCCCCGTGTCCGTCTGTCCGGCGCTGCCCGGCGGTCACTCCGGCCGTTCCCGTCCCCGTGTCCATCTGTCCGGCGCTGCCCGGCGGTCACTCCGGCCGTTCCCATCCCCGTGTCCGTCTGTCCGGCGCTGCCCGGCGGTCACTCCGGCCGTTCCCATCCCCGTGTCCGTCTGTCCTGGCGCTGCCCAGCGGTCACTCTGTGTGTCCTGGCGCTGCCCAGCGGTCACTCCGGCCGTTCCCATCCCCGTGTCCGTCTGTCCGGCGCTGCCCAGCGGTCACTCCGGCCGTTCCCATCCCCGTGTCCGTCTGTCCGGCGCTGCCCAGCGGTCACTCCGGCCGTTCCCGTCCCCGTGTCCGTCTGTCCGGCGCTGCCCAGCGGTCACTCCGGCCGTTCCCGTCCCCGTGTCCGTCTGTCCGGCGCTGCCCAGCGGTCACTCCGGCCGTTCCCATCCCCGTGTCCGTCTGTCCGGCGCTGCCCGGCGGTCACTCCGGCCGTTCCCATCCCCGTGTCCGTCTGTCCGGCGCTGCCCGGCGGTCACTCCGGCCGTTCCCATCCCCGTGTCCGTCTGTCCGGCGCTGCCCGGCGGTCACTCCGGCCGTTCCCATCCCCGTGTCCGTCTGTCCGGCGCTGCCCAGCGGTCACTCTGTGTGTCCTGGCGCTGCCCAGCGGTCACTCCGGCCGTTCCCATCCCCGTGTCCGTCTGTCCGGCGCTGCCCGGCGGTCACTCCGGCCGTTCCCATCCCCGTGTCCGTCTGTCCGGCGCTGCCCAGCGGTCACTCCGGCCGTTCCCGTCCCCGTGTCCGTCTGTCCGGCGCTGCCCGGCGGTCACTCCGGCCGTTCCCGTCCCCGTGTCCGTCTGTCCGGCGCTGCCCGGCGGTCACTCCGGCCGTTCCCATCCCCGTGTCCGTCTGTCCGGCGCTGCCCAGCGGTCACTCCGGCCGTTCCCGTCCCCGTGTCCGTCTGTCCGGCGCTGCCCGGCGGTCACTCCGGCCGTTCCCGTCCCCGTGTCCGTCTGTCCGGCGCTGCCCGGCGGTCACTCCGGCCGTTCCCGTCCCCGTGTCCGTCTGTCCGGCGCTGCCCGGCGGTCACTCCGGCCGTTCCCGTCCCCGTGTCCGTCTGTCCGGCGCTGCCCGGCGGTCACTCCGGCCGTTCCCGTGTCCCCCAGGTTGAGCAGCCTCTCCTCGTCCCTGGGCGAGGCCCCCGCGGAGCGAAGGGCGCCCGGGCACCCGCGGCCGCCCCCGGACAGCGGCGACAGCACAGGTGGGAACCGGCCCGGGTTGCGGGAGTTAATTACGGGAGTTAATTACGGGAGTTAATTACGGGAATTACGGGAATTAATTACGGGAATTCTGGGAACTACGGGAATTCAGGCACTCAGTGGGCACTCTGTGGGCACTCTGTGGGCACTCAGCGGTCACTCAGTGGGCACTCAGCGGTCACTCAGTGGGCACTCAGTGGTCACGCAGCGGTCACGCTGTGGTCACTCTGGGCACTCTGTGGGCACTCTGTGGTCACTCAGCGGTCACTCAGTGGGCACTCAGTGGTCACTCTGTGGGCACTCTGTGGTCACTCAGCAGTCACTCAGTGGGCACTCAGTGGTCACGCAGCGGTCACTCTGTGGTCACTCAGTGGGCACTCAGCGGTCACTCAGTGGTCACTCAGTGGTCACTCTGTGGGCACTCTGTGGTCACTCTGTGGGCATTCTGTGGGCACTCTGTGGTCACTCAGTGGTCACGCAGCGGTCACTCTGTGGTCACTCAGTGGGCACTCAGCGGTCACTCAGTGGGCACTCTGTGGGCACTCAGCGGTCACTCTGTGGTCACTCAGTGGGCACTCAGTGGGCACTCAGTGGTCAGTCTGTGGTCACTCAGTGGGCACTCAGCGGTCACTCAGTGGGCACTCTGTGGGCACTCAGCGGCCACTCAGTGGGCACTCTGTGGGGTCAGGGCTGGACAGTGACCACAGGGTCAGGGTGGACACAGGACCTGACGGTCAGGCTGGACAGTGACCACAGGGTCAGGGCTGGACAGGACAGTGACCATGAGGTCAGGGCTGGACAGTGACCACAGGGTCAGGGCTGGACAGTGACCATGAGGTCAGGGCTGGACAGGACAGTGACCATGAGGTCAGGGCTGGACAGTGACCACAGGGTCAGGGCTGGACAGTGACCATGAGGTCAGGGCTGGACAGTGACCACAGGGTCAGGGCTGGACAGTGACCATGAGGTCAGGGTGGACAGTGACCACAGGGTCAGGGTGGGCAGTGACCATGAGGTCAGGGCTGGACAGTGACCACAGGGTCAGGGCTGGACAGTGACCATGAGGTCAGGGCTGGACAGTGACCACAGGGTCAGGGTGGACACAGGACCTGACGGTCAGGGTGGACAGTGACCACAGGGTCGGGGTGGACAGTGACCACAGGGTCAGGGTGGACACAGGACCTGACGGTCAGGGTGGACAGTGACCACAGGGTCAGGGCTGGACAGTGACCACAGGGTCGGGGTGGGCAGTGACCATGAGGTCAGGGCTGGACAGGACAGTGACCATGAGGTCAGGGCTGGACAGTGACCACAGGGTCGGGGTGGACAGTGACCATGAGGTCAGGGCTGGACAGGACAGTGACCATGAGGTCAGGGCTGGACAGGACAGTGACCATGAGGTCAGGGCTGGACAGTGACCACAGGGTCAGGGCTGGACAGTGACCATGAGGTCAGGGCTGGACAGGACAGTGACCATGAGGTCAGGGCTGGACAGGACAGTGACCACAGGGTCAGGGCTGGACAGTGACCACAGGGTCGGGGTGGGCAGTGACCATGAGGTCAGGGCTGGACAGTGACCACAGGGTCAGGATGGACAGTGACCACAGGGTCAGGGCTGGACAGTGACCACAGGGTCAGGGCTGGACAGTGACCATGAGGTCAGGGCTGGACAGTGACCACAGGGTCGGGGTGGACAGTGACCACAGGGTCAGGGCTGGACAGTGACCACAGGGTCGGGGTGGACAGTGACCATGAGGTCAGGGCTGGACAGTGACCACAGGGTCAGGGCTGGACAGTGACCACAGGGTCAGGGTGGACAGTGACCACAGGGTCGGGGTGGACAGTGACCATGAGGTCAGGGCTGGACAGTGACCACAGGGTCGGGGTGGGCAGTGACCATGAGGTCAGGGCTGGACAGTGACCATGAGGTCAGGGCTGGACAGTGACCACAGGGTCGGGGTGGACAGGACAGTGACCACAGGGTCGGGGTGGGCAGTGACCACAGGGTCAGGGCTGGACAGTGACCACAGGGTCGGGGTGGGCAGTGACCACAGGGTCGGGGTGGGCAGTGACCCCGAGGCCCTGCAGGCCCTGGAGCTGGGGGGGTTCCTCAGAGGCAAACCCGGCGCCCAGAGCCTCACTGCCTCCTCTCGCTGCTGTCCGTGTGTCTGTCCGTGTGTCTGTCCGTGTCCCTGTGTCCGTGTGTCTGTGTGTGTCCCTGTGTCCGTGTGTCTGTCCGTGTCCCCGTGTCTGTGTGTCTGTGTCTGTCCCTGTGTCCGTGTGTCTGTGTGTGTCCCTGTGTCCGTGTGTCTGTCCGTGTCCCTGTGTCCGTGTGTCTGTCCGTGTCCCCGTGTCCGTGTGTCTGTCCGTGTGTCTGTCCGTGTGTCTGTCCGTGTCCCCGTGTCTGTGTGTCTGTCCGTGTCCCTGTGTCCGTGTGTCTGTCCATGTCCCCGTGTCTGTGTGTCTGTCCGTGTCCCCGTGTCCGTGTGTCTGTCCGTGTCCCTGTCTGTGTGTCCGTGTGTCTGTCCGTGTCCCTGTGTCTGTGTGTCTGTGTCTGTCCCTGTGTCCGTGTGTCTGTCCGTGTCCCCGTGTCCGTGTGTCTGTCCGTGTCCCTGTGTCCGTGTGTCTGTCCGTGTCCCTGTCTGTGTGTCTGTGTGTCTGTCCGTGTCCCTGTGTCCCTGTGTCCGTGTGTCTGTCTGTGTCCCTGTGTCCCTGTGTCTGTGTGTCTGTGTCTGTCCCTGTGTCCGTGTGTCTGTGTGTCTGTGTGTCTGTCCGTGTGTCTGTCCGTGTGTCTGTCCGTGTCCCCGTGTCTGTGTGTCTGTCCGTGTCCCTGTGTCCGTGTGTCTGTCCATGTCCCCGTGTCTGTGTGTCTGTCCGTGTCCCTGTGTCCGTGTGTCTGTCCGTGTGTCTGTCCGTGTGTCTGTCCGTGTCCCCGTGTCCGTGTGTCTGTCCGTGTCTGTGTGTCCGTGTGTCTGTCCGTGTCCCCGTGTCCGTGTGTCTGTCCGTGTCCCCGTGTCTGTGTGTCTGTCCGTGTGTCTGTCCGTGTGTCTGTCCGTGTCCCCGTGTCTGTGTGTCTGTCCGTGTCCCTGTGTCCGTGTGTCTGTCCGTGTCTGTGTGTCCGTGTGTCTGTCCGTGTCCCCGTGTCCGTGTGTCTGTCCGTGTCCCCGTGTCCGTGTGTCTGTCCGTGTGTCTGTCTGTGTGTCTGTCCGTGTCCCCGTGTCCGTGTGTCTGTCCGTGTCCCCGTGTCCATGTGTCTGTCCGTGTCCCCGTGTCCGTGTGTCTGTCCGTGTCCCTCGGTGTGGCAGGGCTGGTGCAGCGCTGTGTGATCATCCAGCGGGACCAGCATGGCTTCGGCTTCACCGTCAGCGGCGACCGCGTGGTGCTCGTGCAGTCCGTGCGGCCCGGTGGGTGCGGGGGGCACACGGCTGGGCACGGCTGGGCACGGGGTGGGCACGGCTGGGCATGGGGGTGGGCACTGATGGACACTGGGTGGGCACTGCTGGACACTGGGGTGGGCATGGGGGTGGACACTGATGGACACGGGGGTGGGCACTGGGGTGGGCACTGGGGTGGGCACGGCTGGGCATGGGGGTGGGCACTGATGGACACTGGGTGGGCACTGCTGGACACTGGGGTGGGCATGGGGGTGGACACTGATGGACACGGGGGTGGACACCAGGATGGACACGGGGATGGACAGGCTGGACAATCCCCAGGGGTCCCCTCATGCATCCCCAGCCTCAGCCTGGGGGAGAAAATGGGGGGAAAAAGGAGAAAAATGGGGGAGAAAACAGGGAAAAATGGGGGAGAAAAATGGCACAAAAATGGGGAAGAAAACAGAGAAAAAAATGGGGGAGAAAATGAAGACAAATGGGGGAGAAAATGGTGGGAAAATGAGGGGAACATGGTGGGAAAATGGGGAAGAGAAAAACGGCAGGAAAACGTGAGAGAACTGTGGGGAAAACGTGGGACAAACGGGGTTTTCCTTGGGAAATGTCCCAGTTTGGGGGTTCTGGGGGCTGGGGGGGTGGGGGAGCCCCCCTGGAAGGTTCCGGAATGGCTCTGGGGCCTGCCCTGACCCTGCTGTGCGCAGGTGGGGCTGCCATGAGGGCCGGCGTGCAGGAGGGCGACCGCATCCTCAAGGTGGGCGATCCTGGACCCCGGGAAATTCCCAATTCCCGGCAAATTCCCATTTTCCCAGCCCCCTTTTCCCAAATTCCCGGGTAAATTCCCGTTTTCCCAGCCCCCTTTTCCCACATTCCTGGTGAATTTTTGGGTAAATCCCCGTTTCCCAGCCCTTTCCCACATTCCTGGGGAATTTTTGGGTAAATCCCCGTTTCCCAGCCCTTTCCCACATTCCTGGGGAATTTTTGGGTAAATTCCCGTTTCCCAGCCCTTTCCCACATTCCTGGGGAATTTTTGGGTAAATCCCCATTTCCCAGCCCTTTCCCACATTCCTGGGGAATTTTTGGGTAAATCCCCGTTTCCCAGCCCTTTCCCACATTCCTGGGGAATTTTTGGGTAAATCCCCGTTTCCCAGCCCTTTCGCGGCCGTTGCAGGTGAACGGGACGATGGTGACCAACAGCTCCCACCTGGAGGTGGTGAAGTTGATCAAGTGTGAGTTCCTGGCAATTCCGTTCCCATTCCCCGGGAAAACGTGGAGCTGGGGCAGGGGGAGGACGCTTTCCATCCTTCGGGAATTCTGGAAGTGTTTCCAGACCCAGAATTTCCCCGGAATTTTTTCCCTGTGGATTTTCCCCTCAATCCCAGCTCACATTTCCCCGTTATCCCAGATTTTCCCCGGAATTTTTTCCCTGTGGATTTTCCCCTCAATCCCAGCTCACATTTCCCCGTTATCCCAGATTTTCCCCGGAATTTTTTCCCTGTTGATTTTCCCCTCAATCCCAGCTCACATTTCCTCCATCCCAGACTTTCCCCGGATTTTCCCCTGTGGATTTTCCCCTCTCACATTTCCCCGTTATCCCAGACTTTCCCTGGAGTTTTTCCCTGTGGATTTTCCCCTCAATCCCAGCTCACATTTCCGTTATCCCAGACTTTCCCTGGAATTTTTTCCCTGTGGATTTTCCCCTCAGTCCCAGCTCACATTTCCTCCATCCCAGACTTTCCCTGGAATTTTTTCCCTGTGGATTTTCCCCTCAGTCCCAGCTCACATTTCCCCGTTATCCCAGACTTTCCCCGGATTTTCCCCTGTGGATTTTGCCCTCTCACATTTCCCCGTTATCCCAGACTTTCCCCGGATTTTCCCCTGTGGATTTTGCCCTCTCACATTTCCCCGTTATCCCAGACTTTCCCCGGAGTTTCCCCGTGGATTTTGCCCTCTCACCTCTCCCCGCTACCCCGGCCGTTCCCCGCATTCCCCCCGACATTCCCGTGTCCCGTTCCGTCCCCAGCCGGCGCCTACGTGGCGCTGACCCTGCTGGGGTCCCCGCCCGGAGCCGCGGCGGCCCCGGGGTCCCAGCCCGAGCCCGAGCCCCCGGGGGGTCCCCAGGGGCCCCCCCAGCGCATCACGGAGCCGCGGCCCCTGCAGGTGAGGCGCCGACCGGGGGGACACCGGGACAACACGGGGATGGACTGGGATAACACAGGCACCGACCGGGGGGACACCGGGACAACACAGCGGGACACCGGGATAACACCGGGGGACACCGGGATAACACAGCGGGACACCGGGATAACACCGGGGGACACCGGGATAACACAGGGATGGACTGGGATAACACAGGCACCGACCGGGGGGACACCGGGATAACACGGGGGGGACACCGGGATAACACAGGCACCGACCGGGGGGACACCGGGACAACACAGCGGGACACCGGGATAACACAGCGGGACACCGGGATAACACAGGGATGGACTGGGATAACACAGGCACCAACCGGGGGGACACCGGGATAACACAGCGGGACACCGGGATAACACGGGGACGGACCGGGATAACACAGGGGGACACCGGGATAACACGGGGGGGACACCGGGATAACACTGGGGGACACCGGGATAACACCGGGGGACACCGGGATTACACCGGGGGGACACCAGGATAACACAGGGGGACACCAGGATAACACGGGGGGGACACTGGGATAACACAGGGGGACACCGGGATAACACGGGGACGGACCGGGATAACACAGGGGGACACCGGGATAACACCGGGGGACACCAGGATAACACGGGGGGGACACTGGGATAACACTGGGGGACACCGGGATAACACCGGGGGACACCGGGATTACACCGGGGGGACACCAGGATAACACAGGGGGACACCAGGATAACACGGGGGGGACACTGGGATAACACAGGGGGACACCGGGATAACACGGGGACGGACCGGGATAACACAGGGGGACACCGGGATAACACGGGGGGACACCGGGATAACACGGGGACGGACCGGGATAACACAGGGGGACACCGGGATAACACCGGGGGACACCGGGATAACACGGGGGGACACCGGGATAACACGGGGACGGACCGGGATAACACAGGGGGACACCGGGATAACACCGGGGGACACCAGGATAACACGGGGGGGACACTGGGATAACACTGGGGGACACCGGGATAACACCGGGGGACACCGGGATTACACCGGGGGGACACCGGGATAACACAGGGGGACACCAGGATAACACGGGGTGGACACTGGGATAACACAGGGATGGACCGGGATAACACAGCGGGACACCGGGATAACACAGGGATGGACTGGGATAACACGGGGACAGAGCGGGATAACACAGGGATGGACTGGGATAACACAGGCACCGACTGGGGGGACACCGGGATAACACGGGGACGGACCGGGATTGCAGAGGGAGCCTGGGACTCCCTCACGTGTGACCCCAAAACTCACCCGGGAGATCCCAGAATTCCCTGAGGGGATCCCAACCCTTTGGTACCCATTATTCCCATTATTCCCATTATCCCCGTTCTTGTTTCCATTCCCGTCATCCCCATTATTCCCATTATTCCCATTGCCGTTATTCCCATTACTCCCGTTATTCCCATTATCCCACCATTCCCGTTTCCCCGCTGCCATTATTCCCATTATCCCATCGTTCCCACCATTCCCATTGTCCCATTTCCCCATTCCCACCATTCCCACTATGCCGTTATTCCCATTATTCCCATTATTCTTATTATCCCATTATTCCCACTGTCATTCCCACTGTCATTCCCACTGTCATTCCCATTATTCCCCTTATTATTCCCATTATTCCCACCATTCCCATTGTCATTCCCCGCTGTCATTCCTGTTATTCCCTTTGTCATTCCCGTCATTCCCACTGTCATTCCTGCTGTCATTCCTGTTGTTATTCCTGTTATGCCCATTGTCATTCCCATTATTCCCGCTGTCATTCCCATTGTCATTCCCGTTATTCCCATTGTTATTCCCATTGCCATTCCCACTGTCATTCCCGCTGTCATTCCCGTTATTCCCGCTGCCATTCCCATTGCCATTCCCACTGTCATTCCCGCTGCCATTCCCATTATTCCCATTGCCATTCCCGCTGCCATTCCCATTGCCATTCCCGTTATTCCCGCTGCCATTCCCGTTATTCCCATTGCCATTCCCGCTGCCATTCCCATTGCCATTCCCGTTATTCCCGCTGTCATTCCCGTTATTCCCATTGCCATTCCCGCTGCCATTCCCATTGCCATTCCCGTTATTCCCGCTGCCATTCCCGTTATCCCGCGCTCTGGCCCTGCAGGACCCCGAGGTGCAGAAGCACGCGGCGCAGATCCTGCGCAACATGCTGCGCCAGGAGGAGGCCGAGTTCCAGGTACGGCCCCTGCTTCCCCTTTTCCCAAAAACCCCGGGAAATCCCAGAAAAACCCTTCACCCCCATCCCTCAATCCCCGGGGGTTGGGGAATTTTTTTTTTTTATTTTCTGGGGATTTTTTTTTTTTTTTTTTTTATGTTTCAGGGGGCTTTTGGGTGTTTTTCTGAACTTTCTCTGGGAATGCTGTTGGGAATTCTCTCTCCCAGCATTGCCAGGGAAAATCCCAGGACACCCCAGACCACTGTGACATTTTGGGGTTTTCCTGTGATTTTTCCTTTCTTATTTCCTGGGGAATTTTTTTTTTTTTTTAATTTTTTTTGGTTTTTGTGTGTTTTCCCGGGTTTCCCTGGGAATGCTGCCGGAATTCCCTGTCTGTTTTTGGGCTGTTTTCCCTGGGAGCACTGCTGGAATTCCCTGTCTGGTTTTGGGCTGTTCTGGGCTCTTTCTGGGCTGGTTTTGGGCTGGTTTTGGGCTGGATTTGGGCTGTTTTCCCTGGGAGCACTGCTGGCATTCCCTGTCTGGTTTTGGGCTGTTTTGGGGCTGTTTTGGGGCTGTTTTCGGGCTGTTTTTCCCTGTGAGCCCTGCCGTAATTCCCCGTCTCTCTCCGTGCCAGCGTTTCCAGGAGCTGCTGCAGCGGCAGCCGGGCGCGGGCGCGGCGCTGGAGGAGCAGCTGGAGGGGGCGCGGCGCCGGCTGAGCCAGCTGCAGCTCAAGGTGCTGCAGGAGACCAGGGGCACGTCCCCGGTACGGAACGGGATGGGAAATACCCGGGAATGAGACAGGAAAATAACCGGGAATGACCCGGGAATGGAGCTGGAATGGATCCAGGAACGGATCCAGGAATGGTCCGGGAATGACACAGGAAGGGAGCTGGGAATGACCCGGGAATGATCCGGGGATGGAGCTGGGAATGGATCCAGGAATGGATCCAGGAATGGTCCGGGAATGACACAGGAAGGGAGCTGGGAATGACCCGGGAATGATCCGGGGATGGAGCTGGGAATGACCCGGGGAAGGAATGTGGAAACATCCAGGAATGCATGGGAATGATACAGGGAAAGGTCCGGGATCATCTGGGGAGCAGTGTGGGAGTTCTGGGAATGACTGTGGGAATGATCCGGGAGTGGATCTGGAATGTGCAGGAATGGTCCAGGAAGGAATGTGGGAATGGCCTGGGAAAAAATCCGGGAATAATCCTAGGAATGGTCCAGGAACAATCCTGGAAGACACGTGGGAATGATTCTGGGAATGGTCCGGGAAAAAATCCGGGAACAATCTGGGAATGATCCAGGGAATAAATACAGGAATGAATATGGGAATTTGGGGAATGATCCGGGAATGGATCTGGGAATGGATCTGGGAATGAATATGGGAATTCTGGGAATGATCCAGGAATGATCCAGGAATGAATGTGGGAATGTATGGGAAAATATCTGGGAATTATCCTGGGAATGTGCGAGGATGTACGGGAATAGATCTGGGAATGAATAGGGAATTCTGGGAATGATCCAGGAATGCATCTGGGAATGATTCTGGGAATGATTCTGGGGATGATCCGGGAATCAGTGTGGGAGTGAATGTGGAAATGATCCGGGAAGGATATCCAGGAGTGATCTGGAATCAATCCAGGAATGAATCTGGGAATTCTGGGAATGAATATGGGAATTATCTTGGGAATAAATACAGGAATGATCCAGGAGTCAATCTGGGAATGATCCAGGAATAAATCCAGGAATTCTGGGAATAAATACGGGAATAATCCTGGGGATTTTTATACGGGAATAAATCCAGGGAAAAAATCCGGGAATCAGTCTGGGAATAGATCCGAGAATAAATCTGGGAATTCCAGGAATAATCCTGGGAACCATCCTGGGAACAATTCTGGGGATCATCCCAGGAACGATCCCGGGCTCGCCCCTGAGCCCTTCCCGGCGTTTCCCGGCAATTCCGCTTTTCCGAACACCAGAGCTGGGGCGGGGGGGGGCTGGGTGGGAGCTTTTCCCTGACCCCTTTTCCTTTTCCCAGGATTTGGGCCCCTCCCGGCCCCTGGAGGGGTCCCCGCAGCTCCCGGGGCGCCTCCCCGGGGACCCCCAGGACGGGATCGCGGGGCCCGAGGAGCGGGGCCCGGCCCCGACAGAGGTGAGGGGATCCCGGGGAAGCACGGGAAAAATCGGGGCAAAGTTCTGGGAAAAACACGGGCAAAACATGGGAAAAAATACGGGAAAAAATACGGGAAAAACCCAGGGAAAAACCCAGGGAAAAACCGGGAAAACGCGGGAAAAATCCGGAAAACATCTGGGAAAAGGGCGGGGAAAATCCCGGGAAAAATCTGTGAAAAAACCTGGGAAAAATATGGGAAAAATTCCAGGGAAAAAATCTGGGAAAATTCTGGGGAAATCCAGGGAAAATTCTGAGAAAAATCCGAAAAAAAATCTGGGAAAATGGCGGAGAAAATCAGGGGAAAATCCAGGAAAAATTTGGGAAAATCTGGGGAAAACCTGGAAAAAAATCTGGGAAAGAATACAGGGAAATTCTGGGGAAAATCCGGGGAAAAAATACGGGGAAAATCTGGGAAAAATCTAGGGAAAATTCTGGGGAAAATCCAGGAAAGAATACAGGGGAATTCTGGGAAAAACCCAGGAAAAACCTGGGAAAAATATGGGGAAAATTCCGGAAACACCTAGGAAAAACCCGGGAAAATTCCAGGGAAAATCCAGGAGAAAGGGCGGGGAAGGGTTTGGGAAAATCCCGGAAAAGTGGGGGAAAACTGCAGGGAAAAAATTTGGGAAAAGAGAGAGGGGAAATTCCAGGGAAGGTTTGGGAAAAGCAAGAGGGGAAATTTCGGGAAAATCTGGGAGAAGGTGGTGGGGGAAGTTAAGGGAAAGTTAAGGGAAAAGTGAGGAAAAAGGGGGGAATAATTCCAGGAGAAATGTGGGAAAAGGGGATGGAAATTCTGGGAAAAACTCCATGAAAAGTTGGGGAAAAGGGAGGAAAATTCCAGGAGAGGTTGGAAACCCTGCCCCCATAATTTGGGATCCCCCTGGGTGGTTTTTGGGGTGCTGATCCCGAAATTCCCGTTCCCAGGTGTCCCGGAATTCCGGCTTCTCCCAGCCCGGCAGCCCCCGGAGCTCCCCCGTGCTCGGCTCCCGCCTCCCCTCGGACCCGGTGCGCCTGGAAAACCCCAAGAAACCCAAAAAAATACCCAAAAAACCCAAAAAAATCCCCCCAAAAATATCCCAAAAAATCCCAAAAAATATCCCAAAAAACCCAAAAATCCCCAAAAATATCCCAAAAAATCCCCAAAAAATATCCCAAAAATATCCCAAAAAATCCCCCAAAAATATCCCAAAAATATCCCAAAAAATCCCCAAAAATATCCCAAAAAATCCCCAAAAAATCCCAAAAAATCCCCAAAAAATCCCCAAAAAATATCCCAAAAAATCCCAAAAAAGCCCCAAAAAATCCCCAAAAATACCCCAAAAAATAACCCAAAAAACCCCCAAAAAATAAAAAAAAATCCCCAAAAATATCCCCAAAAATCCCCAAAAAATCCCCAAAAATATCCCCCCAAAAAAAATATCCCCAAAAATATCCCAAAAACCCCCAAAAATCCCCAAAAAAATCCCAAAAAATCCCCAAAAATCCCAAAAAGCCCCAAAAAATCCCCAAAAAATATCCAAAAAAATCCTGGAAAATCCGGGAATCCCCCGGGGCCGTTCGGGGAGCTGATCCCGTTTGTGTCCGGGACAGGGCTCGGGGAGGCCCCAGATCATCGGGCCCGAGGAGGATTGCGAGCCCGGGAGCGGCAGCAGCGAGGTGGGGGGGAAGGGGGATTGGGGCTGGGGGATTCTGGGGGATTTTGGGGGGTTTGGGGGATTCCTGGGGGATTTTCGAGGGGATTTTTGGGGTTCCAGGTGGGATTTTGGAGGGGATTTTCAGGATTTTGGGGATTCCAGGGGGAGTTTCAAGGGGATTTTTGGGATTTTGGGGATTCCAGGTGGGATTTTTGTGATTTTTGGGATCCTGGCAGCTCCCACCTCTCCCTCTCTGTGTTCCCAGAGCGATTCCGTGTTCCAGGATTTGGGAATTCTCAAATCCCGCCCGGCCCACCTGGGCGTTTTCCTGCGGTTCCTCTTCTCCCAGGCCGATCCCACTCCTCTGGTAAGGAATTCCTAAAATTCCCAAAATCCCCGGGATCCCCTGGCCCGGGGATCCCATTCCCAACCTCTGGCACCTCCCACAGCATTCCCAGGGCTCTGCATGGAGCAGAATTCCCAGGATTTCCTCAAAATTCCTGGGATTTTCTGCTTCTGGGATCCCATTGCCAACCCCTGGCACCTCCCAGAGATTCCAGGAATATTCCTGGGATCAGGAGGGTGCAGAAATTCTGGGATTTCCTTAAAATTCCCAGGATTTCCTGGCCCGGGGATCCCATTCCCAACCCGTGGCCCTTCCCAGAGATTCTGGGAATATTCCTGGGAGCAGAAATTCTGGGATTTCCTTAAAATTCCCAGGATTTCCTCCTCCTTGGGATCTCATTGCCACCCCCTGGCACCTCCCAGCGATTCCGGGAATATTCCTGGCAGCAGAAATTTGGGGATTTCTTCAGAATTCCTGGGATTTTCTAACTTTGGGATCCCATTCCCAATCCCAATCCCTTCGCAGAGATTCCAGGAATATTGCTGGGATCAGGAGGGTGCAGAAATTCTGGGATTTCCTCATAATTCCTGGGTTTTTCTGCTCTTGAGATCCCAGAGATTCCAGGAATATTCCTGGGAATAAAACCTGAGCAGAAATTGTGGGATTTCCTCAAAATTCCTCGGATTTCCTCGTCCTTGGGATCTCATTCCCAACTTCTGGCACCTCCCAGAGCATTCCCAGGGCTCTGGATGGAGCAGAAATTCCAGGATTTCCTCAAAATCCCTGTGATTTCCTGACCCTTGGATCCCATTCCCAACTTCTGGCAACTCCCAGCGATTCCAGGAATATTCCTGGGATCAGGAGGGTGCAGAAATTCCAGGATTTCCTCAAAATTCCCGGGATTTCCTGCTCTTGGGATCGCATTGCCAACCCCTGGCACCTCCCAGAGATTCCGGGAATATTCCTGGGAGCAGAAATTCTGGGATTTCTTCAGAATTCCTGGGATTTTCTAACTTTGGGATCCCATTCCCAACCCCTGGCACCTCCCAGAGCGTTCCCGGGGCTCCGGATGGAGCAGAAATTTGGGGATTTCCCTCAGAATTCCGGCATTTCCCGCCCCCGGCATTCCCGCCCCCGGAATTCCCTGGAATTCCCCGGAATTGCCGTTTTTTCCCGTTTTCCCCCGCCCAGCTGTTCCACCTGTGCTCGGAGGTTTGCTGCCAGCAGAGCCCCCGGGACGGGCGCGCCCTGGGCAGGGACATCTGGAACGTCTTCCTGGACAGGGCCGCGGTGAGACCACGGAATTCCCAAGGGAATTCCGGGATTGGGGGCATTCTGAGGCATTCTGGGGCATTCAGAGGGATTCAGAGAGGATTTTCCAGGGTTTTGCAGAGTTTTTGGGGTGATGTTCTGGAAATTTGGGGAGGATTTTCCGGGATTTGAGGAGGATTTCCCAGGAATTTCGTGAGGATTTTCCGGGATTTTGGGGAGAGTTTTAAGGAATTACGGGAGGATTTTCCGGGATTTGAGGAGGATTTTCCTGGGATTTTGGGGAGTTTTGAGGAATCTGGGGAAGATGGGATTCTCAGGGATTTGGGGACGATTTCTTGGGATTTTTCGGAGAGGATTTCAGGAATTAGGGATGGATTTCCTGGGATTTTGGGATGCTTTTCCCAGATTTTGGGATGGATTTCCCATGATTTTGTGATGGATTTCCTGGGATTTTGGGAGGATTTCCCAGATTTTGGGATGGATTTTCCCAGGATTTTGTGATACTTTTCCCAGGATTTTGGAATGGATTTCCCACATTTTGGGATATATTTTCCCAGATTTTTGGGTTGCTTTTCCCAGGATTTTGGGATCCCTTTCCCAGATTTTTGGGATGCCTTTCCCATATTTTGGGATGGACTTCCCCAGGATTTAGTGAGGATTTCCCAGATTTTGGGATGCCTTTCCCTCTTTCGCAGCCCCTGCGGGTGAAGCTGCCGGAGCCGCTCCTGGCCGAGATCGGTGAGTTGGGAATTTCGGGAATTTCCCCCGGGAAAAGCAGCCCCGGGCCGGGGTTGGGAATTCCCAAACTCTCCCGGGAGCCTCGGGAGCGCTGGGAGTCAGCTCTGGGACGGGAGGAGCGCCCGGAGCGTCCCCAAAATCCCGGAATTTTCCCCAAATCCCGGATTTTCCCCAAATCCCGGATTTTCCCGAAATGGCGGGATTTCGCGGCGTTCCCAGAGCTGCGGCTGCGGAACGGGGACGAGCTGCGGCCGGCGCTGCTGGAGGCGCAGGAGTCGGTGATCCCGGAGATCCAGGAGCAGCTCCAGGACTACAGGTGGGAACCTGGAAAGATCCCAGGAAAAACCGGGAAAAAACCCCTGAAAATCCCAATTCCGGGAACCCCGGGAGCTCCCCAAACCTTTTTGGGGCAGAACCTCAGGAAAACCCCGGATTTTGGGGAGGTTTCGCGCCTCCCAGTCCCGGTTTTTGTTTTGCTTTTTCACAGCAGAACCTGAGGAAAATCCCAAATTTGGGGAATTTCGGGAGCTCCCCATCCTCTTGTTTTCGGCTTTTCCCACACACCCAAGGAAAAATTGGGAATTTCTGGAATTTAGGGGATTCCAGGCCCTCCCCATCTCATTTTTTTAGCTTTTCCTAGAGAGCCAAGCGGGAAATCTCAAATTTTGGGAATTTCGGGACCTTCTGGGCAATCCCAATCCCGGTGCTTTGGCTTTTCCCATAGAACCGAGTAGGAAATCCCAGAGTTTGGGAATGTTGGGAATTCCGGGAGTTCCCAATCCCCGTTTTCTGGCTTTTCCCAGAGAGCCAAACGGGACATCCCAGATTTTGGGAAAGTTGGGAATTTCAGCTCCCCCAATCCCATTTTTTTTAGGTTTTCCCGGATAGCCAAGCAGGAAATCCTGGATTTTGGGATTTTGGGAATCCCAGCCATTCCCAAACCCATTTTTTTTAGCTTTTCCCAGAGAACCAAGTGGAAAATCCCAAATTTTGGGACTTTCTGGGTGTCCCAATCCCAGTTTTTCAGCTTTTCCCTGAGAACCAAGCAGGAAATCGCGGGTTTTGGGAATTGGGAATTCAGGAGTTCCTAGTCCCATTTTTTTTTAGCTTTTCCCAGAGAACCAAGCGGGACATCCCGAGTTCTGGGATTTTGGGAATTCCAGGCCCCCGATCCCATTTTTTTTTTAGCTTTTCCCAGCGAGCCAAGCGGAAATTCCCAAATTTCGGGACTTTCTGGGTGTCCCAGTCCCGGTTTTTTCGGCTTTTCCCGGAGAGCCAAGCAGGGCATCCCGGATTTAGGGATTTTGGGAACGCCAGCCGTTGCCAGTGCCGTACTTTGCCCCACGCAGGACGAAGCGCACGCTGGGGCTGGGCAGCCTCTACGGGGAGAACGAGCTGCAGGAGCTGGAGCTGGGGAACGGCCCCCGGGAGCCGCGGGAGCGCCGGGACAGGGAGAGACAGCTGGCGGAGCGGCAGCTGGGGCACCTGGGGGACATCCTGTGAGTGCTGGGATCACTGGGAATGGTCATTGGGATCATTGGGATCATTGGGACAGGGAGCGGCAGCTGGGGCACCTGGGGGACATCCTGTGAGTGCTGGGAATTCCTTATGGAATCATTGGGATTGATCATTGGGATTGATCATTGGGATCATTGGGAATGATCTATGGGATCATTGGGATCACTGGGGATTCCCTATGGGATCATTGGGACAGGGAGAGACAGCTGGCGGAGCGGCAGCTGGGGCACCTGGGGGACATCCTGTGAGTGCTGGGAATTCCTTATGGAATCATTGGATTGATCATTGGGATTGATCATTGGGATCATTGGGACAGGGAGCGGCAGCTGGGGCACCTGGGGGACATCCTGTGAGTGCTGGGAATTCCTTGTGGAATCATTGGATTGATCATTGGGAACTGCTATGGGATCATTGGGAATGATCTATGGGATCATTGGGATCATTGGGACAGGGAGCGGCAGCTGGGGCACCTGGGGGAGATCCTGTGAGTGCTGGGATCACTGGGAATGATCATTGGGATCACTGGGATCATTGGGATTGATCTATGGGATCATTGGATCATTGGGAACTGCTATGGGATCATTGGGAATGATCTATGGGATCATTGGGATCATTGGGATCACTGGGAATCGCAATGGGATCATTGGGAATGATCTATGGGATCATTGGATCACTGGGAATCGCAATGGGATCACTGGGACAGGGAGCGGCAGCCGGGGCACTCAGGGACATCCTGTGAGTGTGTGGGGATTTGGGATTGATCATTGGGATTGATCATTGGGATCATTGGCATTGATCTATGGGATCATTGGGATCACTGGGAATCGCAATGGGATCACTGGGAATGATCTATGGGATCATTGGGATCACTGGGAATCGCAATGGGATCACTGGGACAGGGAGCGGCAGCCGGGGCACTCAGGGACATCCCGTCAGTGTGGGGGATTCCTATGGGATCACTGGAATTGCCGTAGGATTGTTGGGATGGGCACCTCGGGGACATCCTGTGGTAATTCGGGAATTCCTGATGGGATTCAGGGCCCCAGTGGGAATTTCGGGATTGGGAAAGGGACTGGGAGTGGGAATTTGGGGTTGGGAATGGAAATTTTGGGACTGGCAACGGGGATTTGGGATTTTGGGATTTGGAATTTGGGAATTTGGGATTGGGAGTGGAAGATTCCAAGCAATTCCTTTTTCCCGCAGCTCCAAGTACGAGGAGGAGCGGAGGTGAGCGGATCCAGCGGGGAAAACCCCGGGAATTTGGGACATTCCCGATTTTCCCTGTGGAATCTCTTTCCCCCTTTTTCCCGTCCCTCTTTTCCCTGCCATTCCCAGTTTTCCCTGGGATTCCTTTCCCCGGAATTCCCAATTTTCCCTGGGGATTTTCCCTTTCCCTGGAATTCCCAATTTTCCTTGGGGATTTTCCTTTCCCTGGAATTCCCAATTTTCCCAGTGGATCCTTTTCCCTGGAATTCCCAGTTTTCCCAGTGGATCCTTTCCCCGGAATTCCTGATTTCCCCCGTAATTCCCAGTTTTCCCAGTGGATCCTTTCCCCTGGAATTCCCCATTTTCCCAGGGGATTTTCCCAGTTTTCCCCGCCATTCCCAGTTTCCCCAGGGGATCCCGGGAATCCCGGCCCGTCCCAGCCTCTGGAATTCTCTCCCGCAGCTCTCCCATGGCCTTCGCCCTCAGCACGTTCATGGCCCACGCCGGGATCCGGCCCCGGGAATTTCGGGAATTTCGGGAACCGCGGGAAGCGCGGGAATGCCGCAACCCCGAGAAGCTGCCGGACAAGGACAAGTGGCTGCCCTTCTTCCCCAAGGCCAAGAAGGTGCGGACGGACGGACGGACGGACGGACGGACGGCCCCCAGTTCCCGGCAATTCCCGGGAATCTGCACCCAAATCCGGGGAAACTGACGCCGGAATTCCGGGGTTTTTTGACCAAATCCTGGGATTTGGGGTTGGGGATGGGAAATTGGGATTTGGGATGGGAATCTGGGATTTAGGATGGAAATTTAGGATGGGAATTTTGGGATTTGGGATGGGGATTTGGGGCTGAGGATGGGAATTCAGGGTTTGGGATGGGGATTTGCGATTTGGAATGGGAATTTGGGATTTAGGATGGG